>NW_006159947.1:295178-296323 GCF_000334495.1 Tupaia belangeri chinensis
TCCTCCATTCTCCTCTCAGGATCTTGGGCACGCATGCACACGTGTCTGGCGTGAATTTAAGCCACCGGGTCCAGGACTCGAACCGTGGTTGACTACATGGGAGTCCAGCAACATAGCCATTATGCCAACTACTGACCCCAAGAGCATTTCTTCAGGGGCATCATTGGGTCTATAATTTTGCAATCCTACAAAATTATGATAAAGTTTAGAATAGACACTTTTAAGAACAGTGTGACAGGAGCCAGCAAGTAGCTTGATGGTTAAAGTGCTGGACTCCCTCAAGGCCGACCGTGGTTCGAGTCCTGAACCTGCGCTTGAAATCATGCTGGGTACGTGTGCATCATGCCAGAATCCTGAGAGTAGAATGGAGGAGAGGGAACTGTGGCCTGGCCATCCCCCTGGGATGTGATTTATCACTTTCCCTCTCTCTGCTTCTGTCTCTTTCTCTCCAGCAAGCGTATGTACCTTGTGGCAAACAATCAATTGTTTTTTTTTTAAAGAGTTATTTATTTAATTGTATTTATTTATTATTATTATATTTACTATAGGACATGTGTGCTCACCAGAGATAGTCAGAGAGATGGAGAGAGAGAGAGGAAGTAAGGAAGTAAGCCTCCAGGTCTGGGACTTGACCACGGTTGGTCATGTGGGAGTTCAGTGCCTGAACCATCATGACACCTGCTGGCAAAATATATTTAAAAAAAAAAAACAACATGATGGCCCATTTTATGTGTCAGCTTGGCTAGGCCACAGCACCAAGATATTTGGTAAATTACCAGTGTAGATGTCACTGTAAAGATTTTCTTTTTTGTCTTAGGGTGCATGCACTTGCCAGAGAAAGAGAGAGACAGACGGACAGACACAGTGAGAGGGAAAGTGAGAAATTAACCCTCCAGAGAGGATGGCCACGACATAATTCCTTCCTGTCCATTCTTCTCCCAGGTTCTTGGGCATGCATGCACATGCATCTGACGTGAGTTTCAAGCCACTGGGTCCGGGACTCAAACTGTTGTTGGCCATGTGGGAATCAAGCAACGTAACTGCTATGCCATCCGCTGGCACCAGTAATTAATATTTCTCTTCTCTTCTTTTTTTTTTTTTTTTTTTTTTTTTTTTGGGAAGTTTTTTTCATTCGTGCGAGCGAG
>NW_006159947.1:296475-328902 GCF_000334495.1 Tupaia belangeri chinensis
GGGCGACTACATGGTAGTCCAGCGCCATAGCCATTACACTAACTGCTGGTCCCAGTAATTAATATTTCTTAATTATTTAATTTTATTAATTATTATTATTATTGAATTTGACTAGAAAGAGACAGAGAGGGAAAGTGAGAAAGCAAGTCATCAGGTCTAGGCCTCGAACTGCAGTTGGCCATGTAGGAGTCCAGTACCCTAACCATCATGTCACCTGTCAGCCCCTGTGATTAATATTTTAATCAGTAGACTTTGAGTAAAGCAGTTGGCATTCCATAATGTGGGTAGTACTCATCCAATCAGATAGAAGCCTTAAGAGAAAGAAAACAAAAACAAAAAACTGACTCCTCTGGGGCCAGCAGGTGGCATGGTGGTTAAGGTGCTGGACACTCCCACATGGCTGACTACAGTTTGAGTCCTGGACCTGGTGGCTTGCTTTCTCACTTTCCCTCTCTTTCACTCTGTCTCTGTTTCTCTCTGGTCAAATTTTAAAAAATAATAAAAAGTGGGGTCCAGTAGTTGGCGTAACGGCTATGTCTCTGGACTCCCATGTAGTCGACCATGCTTGAAATCCCGGACCCAGTGGCTTAAACTCACGCCGGGCACGTGTGCGTGCGTGCCCAAGATCCCGAGAGGAGAATGGAGGAGAAGGGATTGTGGCATGGCCATCCCCCCTGGTGGATGATTTCTCACTTTCTGTCTCTCTGTCTCTCTCTGTCTTTCTGGCGAGTGCATGTGCCCTATAGCAAAAACCTCTTCGCCCCCCCAAAAAAAGAAAAATAAAATTAAAAAAATCATTCTTAAAAAAATATTAGAATAAAACACAACAGACTCTTCCAAGAAAGAGAGAATTCTGCCTGCAGACAAGTCTCTAGCTTTTCCTGCTGGCCTGCCCTACAAGTTTCAAACTTGCCAGCCCCCTTGATCACGTAAGCCAGTGCCTTAAAAGAAGTCTCTCTCTCTCTTCTCTCTTTCTCTCTGTCTCTGCACATACATTCTTTTTTTCTTTTTTGAGAGATTTTTAGTATAGGGCACGTGCGCTCACCAGACAGACAGAGAGAGACAGAGAGATAGAAAGCGAGAAATCACCCCCCAGGGGGGATGGCCACGCCGCAATCCCTTCTCCTCCATTCTCCTCTCGGGATCTTGGGCACGCACGCACACGTGCCCGGTGTGAGTTTAAGCCACTGGGTCCGGGACGCGAACCGCTGTCGACTACGTGGGCGTCCAGCGTCATAGCCATTACACTAACTGCTGGTTCCCTGCACATACACTCTTATACACACACAACACCCTATTGGTTCCGTTTCTCTGGAGAATCCTACCTAGTACATGTGGAAATTACTGTCCTCCTCAGTCACTCAGTTCTCAGTATGTCTCCCGAGGGGCAGGCCATGGTGCCTTTGCTGACTCCTCCGGGAGTCACATGATGAGTCTGCTGCAGAGGGAGGAGGCAGATTCTGGAGTCACACGGCCTGGGGTCAATCCCCAGCTCTAGCACTTGTTCACTCCATGACTGGGGCAGTTAACAGACTCCTCTGTGTGTCCCAACACATCTGTACAACAGAACAGAGGTTCTGGTGTCACTCATGAAATTATGTGAAAACTGAGATAATAGATGCAAAGGAAGTAGAATAGTTTCTGATCCGCAGAAACTTTTAAATAAGTGCTGGCTTTCGGTGCTGGCTAGTCTCATATCTGAAGCACCATCAGAATGTGGGTAGCACCCAGTAATCAAATGTGGTCATATTCTGCAGTGAAATGCACTAAGAGGTAAATAAAGATCATTTGCCACTGAGTAGGTTCGGAAAAAACTTGGTTTTCTGAGTTTGTTGGCTCTTAGGATTGTGGATAAGGAGTGTGGATCTGCATTAAATGATGCTTTCTTTTATTCTTTTCTCTCTTTTTTTCTTTTTGAAGAAGTTTTTTGGTATAGGATGCGTGCACTCGCCAGAAAGACAGAAACAGACAGAGACAGAAAGCGAGAAATAACCCCCCAGGGGGGATGGCCATGCCACAGTCCCTTCTCCTTCATTCTCCTCTCGGGATCTTGGGCACACACACACACGCGCCCGGCATGAGTTTTAAGCTACCGGGTCTGGGACACGAACCGCGGTTGACTATGTGGGAGTCCAGTGACATAGCCATTACGCTAACTGCTGGTCCCAGAGGCTATAAGGAGTATATTGGTTAGCAATGATCAATATCAACCATCACCAAGGATTTAATTAGACTTGGCAAATATTTTTTCCTGGACCCTGTTTCAGCCGAAGGTGTTTAATCTGTGTTTCACAGTAGAAAAGGTGGCTGGGTCACTGCACTGCGTCACCCGAATTCCACCTTCAGGACTGAGGATCGTATGCCCTAGTAGCTGGGAAGGTTGTTGGCTGATATTTCTCTCTGGGAATTACTGTCTGGTAGAGAGACAGCATTCTTGCCCAAGACCACACCCGCTTCCTAGGTATAACCTTCATGGGACATCCCATTGTCCAGTGACAGCACGCACAAGCCCAGGGACCTGGCCTGGTCTGGGGGAAACGCTGAAGGGCCATTCCTGCCTCAGACCTCCCTGTGGGGTTGCCTAAGACCGCAGAGTGACTCATCACACTCCCATTTCTCCCACTGGCCAATCACACTTCTTTCTCTTTCCTCTACTGGGGTTGAAACAAGAACACTTCCAATATGGCCCTGCACCTCGGTCATCATCTCGGAGTTTACTTCTTGGTGAGCACAACACAAAGAACAGTCTTGGAGGGAAGTGGAATGGAAGTAGTTTTCAAGTCTTGATATGTGAAAAAAAACAAAAAAAAAAAAAAAGAGAGAGACTCACTTTCCACGTGCCCTGTTTTTGATCATTAAAGGGAAACAAAACAGGACCATTCTGAAATGTGCTGCATGTTTTTGCTGAACGAGACGCTCTGCCATTTGTTCCTCCCCTCTACTTCCTCGCATTAGCCCCGTTTTAATTTATTTCAACGTGCGAATGGCCAAGCCTACTTGAACCCATTCCGCAGTGGAAATGTGGTGCAGAACAGAAAATTGCGTGAGGAACTTGAAGGACAAGACATTTGTTGTGACAGGAAACGCAGACCGGAGTGCCGTCTGGTAATGATGCATGGGGCTGAAATGATGTGGAAGGGAACTCACTTACCCATGCAAATTGAACAAAAGAGAATTCCATGATAATGACCTCGGCCTCCAGTATTCGGGAGAAGACGGTGGGCGTTGGAACGAGGTCACCCTTGTACACACGCCTTGGGATCTATCCGTCCACTCGGACTGGACAACCTGGTTTCCTTCTCTGCCAGAACCTTAGTTTTCATTTCAACAGTCCCTTTACTCCTCTGAGACTAAAAATATAGCTCATTTTCTAATACACTGTACGATATTTCAGAATCAGAGCTATTGGAGGGACGGAGGATTTGAACAAACAAGTTGTGACTCAGTATGAACTGGAGTTTCCAGGTTGGAACGATTGCATTTGCTCAAGAAAAGGAAAAGGAAGAAAGGCTGTAATGGTTGCCCTTATTTTTTTTTTTCTCCTGCTCTTTCCTCCAAGAAACTGCTTTGGGATAAAAAGGAAATGATTTCACTATGGAAAAAATGCAGAGAGAGGAACCCAGGGCTGTTGGATTGGCTACTAATGAACATAAAGGACTTCGTGCTTGTTGAATGGCAGATTGAAATCCAGTGTGTATTCATGCAGATCTTATGGGGGTGGTATTGGATTGGGCCACAAATTAGTGCTGGCATTAATGAGATGGAAGCTGTAAAATACAGAGCTCCAATAACCGTGATCCCTGATAAGGTTCAGTTGAGAGCACCCAGACCATCCAGACAAGTTCTGTGTGGCAGCAGAGCCATAAACAACAAAGAGACATTCCGAAGAGGGGAAACAGGATTATATAACTGACTGAGCTGGTATTAGAATGCTTGGCTAAAGCGACATTAATGCACAGCTGAGTGACAAACATAGACTTGCGTAGAATAATGATTTCTAGAAGCAGACACTGTTTAGATGCTACTCAGAGGATCAGGGGGAAAGATTATACCCCTTCATTACAGGAGAGTTCGTCTGAATCAGGAACTGAGATTCTGTGCAATCCCACCACTACTCCTCCTCCGGGTACAACTTAGGTGGGAATATGTGTACTTATTGTTGATAATAGTGTTCGCATTTGTTCCCCATGGCTCTTCACGTTATTTCCGTGTAGATGGGGAAATACCTGTCTATACAGCCATTGAGCTGTTTTCTTGCCTTTTTTTTTAGAGGTTCTTGCTTCATCCTTATTATCATTATTATTATTTTTTTGGAGGTTTTTTTTTTTTTTTTTTTTTGCTATAGGGTGCATGAGTTCGCCAGGAAGATAGAGACAGAAAGCGAGAAATCACCACCCAGGGGGGATGGACATGCTGCAATCCCTTCTCCTCCATTCTCCTCTCAGGATCTTGGGCACGCACGCACACGTGCCCGGCATGAGTTTAAGCCACCAGGTCCAAGACTCGAACTGCGGTCAACTACATGGGAGTCCAGCAACATAGCCATTATACCAACTATTGGTCCTGCAAAGCAATTTATTATTTACAGCCACAAGGGACAGAAGATTCAAAAGATTCATGGTGAGCTGGTCCCTGCTCAGGAAAGCTGCCCAGGGTAGGCGGAACCTCATGTGCACATACCTCACATCACGTGCAGTTGAGGACCCCCCAAAGCAGTCCATTTTGAGTATTATACCCAGACAATCCCAAAAGCAGTGTCCTCTGGTGTTTGTACCCAGCGAGAATGGGATCCACTGAGCTGGAGCACTGAAGGACGTCCTGTTCTCGGAGGACCAGGAACAGAGTCCGGGCAACTCCAGAGAGCTCCATCTCATCCTGGGCTGGCCAGCACATTCTACAGGTGTTTCGAGAACTGCAGATGAGAAGGGGGTGGGTGGGGAGGACAGGGACTCCAGGGCCATCTGGGGCAGGACTGCAGGATTGCAGGAAACATCTGATATATATGAGAAAGAGGCTGTGGACACTATCAAAACCACACTCACTGGGGCCCCTGTCCCGCCTCCTTTCTTCACTGCCCACTTTCAATGGCAACGCGTAGGGTAACACACGGTGCTTGGAATGGGAACGTTCAGCAGCAGTCCCTCCGCCTTGCTTGCAGGACAGGTAGGGTAGTGTGCTTTGCCTCTGGCTGTCCAGATAGATGTCCCCCAGTTGCACGGCATCTTCTCGGCTACAATCAGCACAGCCAGCCCAAGCAGGTGCTTTTCCTTCTGCGGGCACCACGGAAGATATCCTCAGACCCACTGTGCCTGCACGGTGTTTTGCAAGGCCCTTACTGCCTGGGCTAGACTTGGTTGGCCTGGGTCTGGCTGTGCCTGCGTGGGAGCTCAGTGACCCAACAGCTCCAGGCAAAGCTCTAGACTATTTAGGGTACAGCAGGATGACAAAGACTATGGGTGAGGAGGAGCCGCTTCCAGCCACTGCTTCCATGGTGCACATTCGGGTCCCTTTAACATCGTTGCATCTCTCTCACGGTCATGTCTGGCTGACGTACACGCGTGTCAAAGCAGAACGCTCAGACCTGAGCCCCAGGTGAAGCCTAATCACCAAAGGAGACGCCCTGGGATCCTCAAGTCTCTCGACATAGAAACTACTTCTGGGGCTCACTTCTGGCCTGTACCTAGTGCTGTTGACCTGTATTACCCTTTGGCAGTTTGATAGACTCCAAGTGGCTACACTTGGCACACAAAGCCCACTCCCCTGATCACGAAGGACGTGACCAGTAATTGGCACGGGAGTCAGAAGCAGCAACCACAGTTAAATACAGGAGACAGTTGCCTCCCTCACAAAACGCTGCCTCAGGAGTGGTGGCATCTGCCCCTTTGCCTTGGTGGATGGTGTGAGTATTAATGAAGGTAGAGGAAGAGGAAGTGTTACTCTTCGGAGCTCAAGGAATCTCCTGATACTCCACGCAAAGGAGCTTGAGCTTGATCCTGTTGGCAGTAGGGCCATCTGGGAAGTCAGAAAGCCTAATCCAGGACCATCTTGGAGCCTGTGCAGGCCTGCTGGGAACAGGACTTCTAAAAGGCAGCTATGTCTGCAAGGCTGTGGTCCAAGGCTATAAGCGGGGTCTCAGGAACCAAAGGGAACACACAGCTCGTCTTAAAATCGAAGGTGTTTATGCACGAGATGAAACGGAATTCTATTTAGGCAAGAGGTGCGCCTATGTGTACAAAGCAAAAAACAACACAGTGATTCCTGGTGGCAAACCTAATAAAACCAGAGTCATCTGGGGAAAGGTTCCCCGAGCCCATGGAAACAGTGGCATGGTTCGAGCCAAATTCCAAAGCAACCTTCCTGCTAAGACTATTGGACACAGAATCCGTGTGATGCTGTACCCCTCAAGGATTTAACATAATGAAATGTTAATGAATAAAAATGAAAAAAAAAAAAAAAAAGAAAGCCTAATCCAGGTATGCACTTTTCTTTATTTCTTCTCCCTGGCAGTTTTCTTTTTAAAAACATTTATTTATTTATTATCATCACAATCTTGTTTATTACATTGAATTACATATAACTTTACAGTGTATTGCATTGCTTTTTCCAGGAGGGATACCATGCATATCAGTCAATACAGAAACATTAAAATTCCCTTTTCATCATCCAATAGCTTTTCATTTTTTTCCTGATTATTATTATTATTACAATTATTTTTCTTTAAGCAGTTCATCACAATTTCTCAGAGTGCTTGTAAAAAGACTTTACCCAACATGAAATACTTCTCAGACCAATCCAGTTGAGAATACTATACACGTCATCATCAATAGGCAGCCACGGCTTTTTCTCAATAAACTGTTGATATGGAAGCGTGCATAAGCTGTAAATGTTCACCTCAGTGAGTTATTGCAGAGTGAATGTGCCTATGAACACACAAGACATAAAACATGCTTGAGTACCTAAAGGATTTCTTACTTTTCCTTCCCTCTCCTCCCTGTCCAGAGGAAACCACCCTCTTGAGTTCTTTTTTTCTTTCTTTTTTTTTAAGAGTTTTTTTTTTTTGCTATAGGGTACATGTGCTCGCCAGAGAGACAGAGAGAGACAGAGAGACGGAAAGCAAGAAATCAACCCCCAGGGGGGATGGTCATGCCGCAATCCCTTCTCCTCCATTCTCCTCTTGGAATCTTGGGCACGCACGCACACGCGCCCGGCATGAGTTTTAAGCCACCGGATCTGGGACTTGAACCGCACTTGACTACATGGGAGTCCAGCAACTAGCCATTATACTAACTGCTGGTCCCACCACTCTCTTGAGTTCTAATACATCGATTAATTGTGCCTGTTTTGAATTTCTACTGGAATCGTACCATAGGTAGTTTTCTCTGTGTGTGTAGTTCCTTCGTTCCTCTGTCTGTGAGGTTCTTCTGTGTGATTGAGTGTGGCCAGAGTTAGATCCTTTCCATAACTTGGTAGTATTTCTTTGTATGAGTGTATCATGTTTCATTTATCAGTCTACTGCTGCATGGCATTCAGGTTGTCTTCGGTATTTGGATCTCATGTATGCATCCGGTGGCGTAGGGATCCATGCCACTGGCCCATACTTAGCATTTCAAAGCATTAGCTTGCTTTATTGCCATTTGGAACTGATCTGCCCTAGAGGAGGGCCTGGGTCTCCTCTCTGGACACAGAGGCATGTGGGACAGGTTCTTTCCCAAATCACTCTCAATGACCTTCTTCTATGTACATGTAATAGTAAGATCATTGGGTTCTTACTCCTTTATTTATTTATTTTTAGAGAGAGATTTCTGCTACAGGGCGTGTGCACTTGCTGGAAAGACAGACAGAGACAGAGAGAGACAGAGAGGGAGAGAGAGAGAGAGAGAGAAAGAGAGAGAGAGAGAGAGCCTTCTCCATTCTCCTCTTGGGATTTTGGGCATGCACGCACGTCCTCCTGGCATGAGCTTCAAGCCAGTAGGTCTCGGACTCGAACTGTGGTCAGTCATGTGGGAGTCCAGCATCTTAATCACTAAACCACTTGCTGGTCCCCTTACTCCTTCTTTTAAAATATTACATGATCCTAACCTGAACAGGCTGGGCACGTGCCTGTAATCCTAATTACCTAGGAAGCTGCATAAAGGACTGCAATGATAAAACCCTGTAGGAAATGCCAGATTCTCTCTCATTTTAAAAAAAGAGTTCGAATCCGGGTAACTTTGTTATTTCTAGATATCCATCTCCACGATCATTTAAGCACAACACTTTTGCATTCTGCCATGTATTATACGCTGATTGCTTGTTTATGCCCCTCTCTCTGGCTGGATGGGGTCTCTTCAAAGTTACCCAAGTAGAAGATCACAGATGAGATGGGAACCCAGACTGCGTGGCCCGAATTCTACAATATGGAGAGCTATGTTATGCAGAGTTTTTATTATAACTATTGCTCTATTGCTCTTCACTGCCTCTACCAAGGGATTTGACGGACTGAAGGAGCTGTTGGTTAGTTTTCAATGGCAGTTAGTCCCACCTTAAGGGACAGCACAGTTTCCTATCTAAATAGTTCTCTGCTTAAGTCCATGCACACCACAGAGGCAAGCTTTATGGGGTAGTTGAGTATTGAGTATAGAATCCTGACCCCCTCCTGAACTGGTTCAAAGTTTGGAATCTTGAAACACACAGCATGGATTCGGGCCCTGGGTCTGCCTCTTATTCTTTGTGACTCTAATGATCTACCTCAACTCTCAGAATTCTGGTTTCCTTACCTGCAAGTTGGAGATGGTCGTTTTTACTTTTACAAACTTTTGGAAACTGAAAAAATGTATCATAAATACTTAGCATGCCCACAGTGGTAAGCACTCAACAAATGGTAGTAATCTGCATTTAGAAGTAGTAGCGGTTCTATGGTGCTGTGAAGCATCTTCCCTTTCAGGGGTATTTCTTTTCTGAAAAACTGTTTATCTCTAGCCCTGTGCAGTCAGAATCCTTTATTGAGTGACTGCGGAAGAACACAGTTCTCTTTTTTCTACCTAGTACCTACTTACTTTTATGGTGGTAAGATATACATAACATACAATTGACCATTTCAATCACTTTTAAGTGTACATCTTTGTGGCATGAAGTGTATTGCCGTTGCGCGCCCCTCACCACCATCTGTCTCCAGAACCTTTTCATCCTCTCAAACAGTAACTGCCATTAAGCACTAACTCCTCATTCCCTCCTCACTCAGCTCCTGGAATCACCATTCCACTTTCTGTTTCTGTGTGTTTGACTCCCCTATTTACCTCACAGAAGTTATTGTGTTTGTCTTTTTGTGACTGGCCTGTTTCACTTAGCACAATGTCTTTGAAGTTCGTCCATATTGTACCAATGTCTTCAATTTTCCTTCCCTTTTTTCAACAAAATTTTTAATGATTTGTGTGTGTGTGTGTGTCTGTGTGTGTGTGTGTGTGTGTGTGGTCAAAGGGCACCTGGGCTCATCAGTGGGAGAAAGAGAGAGAGAAGGAGAGGAAAACAGAGGAACCCCCTTCCCCTCAGGGGGCATGGTCATGCTGAGATTCTTTCTCCATTTCCCCATTCCATCAGGATCCTGGCCATGTGCACACACCCAGAGTTTTTTTTGTTTGTTTGTTTGTTTTTGTTTTTGTTTTTTCATTCTCTGGGATTGGGATTTGAACCATGGTCGGCCACATGGGATCTGACTTTCTGTGCACAATGCTTAACTGCTGCACTATCAAGCTAGCCCTACAATTTCCTTCCTTCTTCAGGCTGAGTCATGCTCCATTGAATGTATATATATCATGTTTTCTTTATTCATTTATGTCTAAGTAGACATTGAGGTTGCTTCTGCCTTCTGGCTAGTGTGAACAGTGCTACTAAGAACACAGGTGTACAAATATCTGTTCAAGCCCCAGTTTGCAAGCCTTTTAGGTATGCACTCAGAAGTGGAACTGATGGATCATGTATTAATTCTATGTTTAATTTTTTTAAGGAACCTCAATACTATTTTCCATAGTGGTTGCACCATTTGGCATTCCTATCAGCAATGGGCAAGAGTTCCAGTTTCTCCACCCTCTCATCAACACTCGTTACTTTTTGTATATATACCATAGTGGTTGCACCATTTGGCATTCCTATCGGCAATGGGCAAGGGTTCTAGTTTCTCCACCCTCTCATCAACACTAGTTACTTTTTGTATATATGTATCTACACTAATGGGGGCGAGGTGGTATATCTCGTGGTTTTTTATTTGAATTTCCCCAATAATTACTGATATTGAACCTCTTCTTGCCGTTTCTTCACCAATACCCATTTAATAATTGATGAAAAGCACAGTCCCCCCCGCCCAGTGCTGACACCCCACGAATTCCTGCTAGGCAAGTCATGATGTGAGACAGGAGGAGGTGGTTTCTTTCAGAGCTTCATGCCACCCGATTGCCTCTTCCGGTCAGTACACTGCTGCATCATCTCTCAGTGAGGTACCTGTGACGAATGGAAACTTCAAGTGTTAGAAGTTGATCTTTTTTACCTTTAACCTTGGAGGGGACTTTTTTTTTTTTTTAAATAAGAAGGCTATTTTAATTATTTTTTAGTTTTCTGTCATAGGGTGTGTGTGCTCCCTGGAGAGACAGAGAGAAAGTGAGAAATCTCCCCCCGGGGGGATGGCCATGCCACAGTCCCTTCCTTTCTATTCTCCTCTTGGGATCTTAGGCATACATGCATATACACCCAATGTGATTTTCAAACTGCTGGGTCCAGGACTAGAACTGTGGTCAGCCATGTGGGAATCCAGCACCTTAACCATCATGCCATCTGCCGGTCCCAGAGGAGGCCTTTTTATCCAACTTATTGCTGCCATATTTTGATGGACAAGAAATCTTTCAGTAATTATTAGTGTGTGAAAGGAGACTCCACATGTTGAATGAATAAATGACATCTCTTCTTCCAAAAGAAATGTAATGACTATACTTCCGGTAGCACTTGACAATGTCAACTACTCCACTCTTCTTTAATCTTTCTTCTCCTTTTGCGTGTTGGACGCTCTCCTCCCCTGGTTCTCATTCTGTCTCTCTAATATTCCCCCCAAACCTCCTCTGCATTTCCTGTCCTCTGTCCCTCTGTTGGGTGTTGGCATCTCC
The DNA here is from genome assembly GCF_000334495.1 of Tupaia belangeri chinensis. Taxonomy (NCBI): domain Eukaryota; kingdom Metazoa; phylum Chordata; class Mammalia; order Scandentia; family Tupaiidae; genus Tupaia; species Tupaia belangeri. The sequence continues at coordinate 307,605 of NW_006159947.1, forward strand.
CATTTCTGTCTGGTGCCCATTCATCTATGTGTTCTTTTCCCCATACTCATTTCTGCCTCCATTTATATCCGTGAGACTTCCAGACCTGCCTCCTGCCCAAAACTCTGCTCAGAGCTCTGGATTTATTTATCGAGCTGTTCATTTCTACCTGGAGGCTCCCACAAGCCCCTCAAACTCACCAGGTCTATCACTGAACTCATCATCTTTTCTCCTCTACCGGAACGTTCCTCCTCAAGTCTTCCCTAAGTTGGTAAAGGTACTGCCACATCCAGGTCACACACAGGGACATCACACTACATTTCTCTTTCTCCCTCGCCTCCCCACACCCAGTCAGACACTGTGAATATCGATCCTGCTTCTTCTGTCCCTTTCAGATCTCTTCTCCTCTGTTGGCCATAGTCTCTGGGTTCCGTAAGACAGCACTGAGCCAGCACTGGCTCTGTACTTGACGTAGGGCACGCACATCGTCCAGGACGAAGGTTCCTGTTACTGGTAGTTGCTCCAAATCATTCACCTACACTGTTGAGAACTGTCCCCTCACTTTCAGTCTTGTCCCCATCAGACTCATCCCTCAAATCCTTTCCATCACTGTTAATTTTCCTCACAGCACACATCATTTTATCTTACTCCCTGCTTCAGACACCTTTTCGTGGCTCCCTCGTGCCACTGGTTGAGTTCCTGTTTAGCATACGAGCCCCTCCAGGATTGGCTGCTTTCCAAGGGCCAACCCCACCTTTGGCTGTTTCCTCACTTGAGCCTTATATTCCGGCCTAAGCCAATGTCTACACCTCACGGACACATGGCACGGGTTCACACGTGTATGGCTTTGCACACCCTCCTCTCTCTGTCTAAAATGTGTTCAGACCCTCTTGTCCTCTGGTCCCTCTCAGCCTGCAGGACCTCACCCATCGGCATCTCTCATCCACTCATCACCTCCCCAGCCCTCAGGTTTTGCAGGATGGTTGACCAGCTCTTCAGTTACGCGACTGGCACTTGTCTGTTCTCACGGGCAATCCAGGTCTCTGATCAAAAAGACAGAAATTGTTGGGACCAGCAGTTGGTGTAATGGCTATGTTGCTGGACTCTCATGTAGTCGACCGCAGTTCGAGTCCTGGAATTCGGTGGCTTAAACTCACACTGGGCATGTGTGCGTGCGTGCCCAAGATCCCGAGAGGAGAATGTAGGAGAAGGGATTGCGGCGTGGCCATCCCCCCTGGGGGTTGATTTCTCACTTTTTGTCTCTGTCTCTCTCTGTCTTTCTGGCAAGTGCACGTGTTCTATAGCCAAAAACTTCTCCAAAGGAAAAAAAAAAAAGATAGAAACTGCTGACAACATGCTACATAGAAGTTTTTCCAGCCTGGGAAGTAAAATTGGATGGCCCAGCCCTTGAGAAACCCTGTCCTTGTACCATCTCCTCCTGGATTGTTTCGTAATTATTTCTTAAGGGCTTGTTTCTCAACTACCGTGATATGGGGGAAGTCCGGGTCAGAGTCTTCTTTGTCTCTGCATGGTGCTTGGCGTGGTGCCTGATGCCAAGCATTTATTGAGCACCATCTGTGTACCCAGCACCGCTCCAGGAACCGGAAGGAACAGAATTCTTGCCCCCTCCCAGGGAAGCGTCATTTTCCAGTTCCCTCCCTACCCAAAGGCTGATATTATTCACTGCATTTTCTGTGGTTAGTAATATAAAGGGGGAAAAATCATTCGGAGAGAAAATATGAACTGTCAGATGAGAATGAAATTATAAGTGGTAAGAGGGGAATTAAATTAAGAGCAGTAAGCATCATGGATTTATAAAAACAAGTCATGTCAGACAAACTTAATTGCTTTTCCTGATAGAATTACCAAATTAGGGGGTGGCAGGGTGCAATATCCTGAGAGCGGTTTTCTTCCACGACCAGGTAATGAATATTATTTTTGAAGTTCGCAGAGTCTTCGGAAATAGAATCTATTCAAATTGTACGAAATGAATTCAAATTGACTTTGATGTGAGTCTGGTTCACTGACTTGACAGCAGAGAGAAGAGGAGAAAAACTAAGCCTCAGTAGTGAGCTTAAATACATTGCCCACTAGAATCTTGGGGGGGTGATCTTTATTTGGACAGACTTATATCATGATCGTTATTGGAGTCAAAGAAGGATTTAGTGGCATTTAAAAGACATTGAAAGGAAATTGCAGCACTTTGGGGAAATCATTGCATGAAACACAGAAGCGAGATCATTTCTGTTCTGTTTCTTTTTTGTTTTTGTTTTGTTTTGTTTCTACAGTGCATGTACACTTGCCAGGGAGACAGAGGGACAGGGAGAGGGAAAGCACTTCCCGTAGGGAACGGTCATGCCACAGCCCCTCTCCTCCACCTCTCCCTCCTTTCAGGACTTTGAGAACACATCCACATGCAATCGGCGTGTTCACCGGGTTCAGGACTCGAACCGTGCAGTCGGTCATGGTGAATCTGGCCTCCTTAACCATCAGGCCTTGGAGCTGGCACTCAAATGTGATATTTCTATGTGGCATTGCAACAGTATGGATCTGGGAGTGATAATACTATTTTGCAAAGTGCTTTAAACCCTTGCTACTCAAAGTATGCTTTTCGGACAACAGGAACACAGAAAAGCATCTGGGAACTTGTTAGAAATGTATGCTAGTGGGGACCAGCAGTTAGCATAATGGCTACGTCGCTGGATTCCCATGTAGTCGACCGCGGTTCAAGTCCTGGACCCGGTGGCTTAAAATTCACACCGGGCGCGTGTGCATGCGTGCCCAGGATCTCGAGAGGAGAATGGAGGAGAAGGGATTGCGGCATCCCCCCTGGGGGGGTGATTTCTTACTTTCTGTCTCTCTGGCCAGCATACGCTCTCTATAGCAAAAAACTCTCCAAAAAAAAAAAAAAAAAAAAGGAAGAAAGAAATGCAGGCTAGTGGCCCAGCAGATGACTTGGAAGTTGAGGTGGCTGAATCCAAAGTGTTCATTGAGTCCAGATATCTTGAAAAACATGCTAGCACAAGTTCGTGTGTGCCCCAAATCGCAAGGGGAGAATGGAGGAGAAGGGATTGTGGCATGGCCATTCCTCGGTTAGGGGAGAGGATGCTTTCTCACTTTCCCTCTCTCCCCTCTTTCTACCTCTCTCTGGTGAGCATAGTTGTCCTATAGCAAAATTTTTACAAAGGGTATTGTTTCCATTTCATAGATATGCATGCTGATATGAGGAGTGTTAATGTAGTTAGCCCAAATTAATATTTTAATAAATGGCAGAGCCAGAATTTAAACGTCTATCTGTCTGACTCCCTAAGACATGCTATTTCGTATGTCTGTCTGAAAGAACTATATCAAAACTACGTGTGACAGGGATTTCCGAGCTGGGACTGAGGGGAATCTACTCAGGGACTATTTAGTAAGCCTCTATGATGTTGTAGGAACCACTGAGAGTATGAATTAGCAAATAAAACAGACTGGGCCTTATTTTTGTGATGTTTATAACCTAATGGAGACGGGAAAGTGTGTGTGTGTGTGTGTGTGTGGGGGCAGGCAGCAGGTGGCGTGGTGGTTAGGGCACAGGACTCCCACATATGACTTCAGGCACACTGGGTACATGTGCGCACTTGCCTAAGATCCCGAGAGAATGGAGGAGATGGTATTATGGTGTGGCCATTACTCTTAGGGGTGGTTTCTAACTTTCCCTCTCTCTGTTTCTCTCCGGCAAGTGCATGTACTCTATGGAAAAAACCTACCCAAAACTTTTATGTGCGTGTGTGCGTGCGGAGGTGAGGAGTTACTGCTTTCAAACTTAGGCCTTCTGTTAGAATACAGACACTGAGGATGATGAAAAACACTGTAAATCTAATGTCAACTGGATGATTGGCAGAACTGAAGGTATGGAAAAGCATGCAGAAATATGTATTAAATAATATGCTGTCCAACAATGAATGACACACTGTTAGCTAACCACTTTGCTACTTAGAATTTCTTCCAGTCTTATAAAAGAACCTTCCTGGGGGCCAGCAGGTGGCGCGGTAGCTAAGGCACTGGAACCCATATGACCAATGATGGTTTGAGTCCTGGATCTGATGGCAAAATCTAAAAATAAGAAGAGGAAATTCAGGGACCAGCAGTTAGCGTAATGGCTATGTCGCTGGACTCCCACGTAGTCGACTGCGGTTCACGTCCCGGACCTGGTGGCTTAAACTCACGCCGGGCACGTGTGCGTGCGTGCCCAAGATCCCGAGAGGAGAATGGAGGAGAAGGGATTGCGGCGTGGCTATCCCAGCTGGGGAATGATTTCTTGCTTTCTGTCTCTCTGTCTCTCTCTGTCTGTCTGGTGAACGCACGTGCCCTATAGCGAAAACCTCTCCAAAAAAAAAAGAAAAAAGAGGAAATTCAGTGTTTATCAGTGAGCACTTTGGAAAGGAGAGGTTAGGCAAAGGATTGAAACGCCATCTCTTTTACTGTTGGCCCGGGCCTAGGGTCCAGGTCCCACTTCCTTTGGTACTCGAGATTAAACTAAGAGGAAGAAAATTTCATGTGAGCTGAGTCTCCAGAAAACTGCTGGGTGACAACCATTGCAATCCTAAGCGTCGCGGTGAGGCTTCTTTCCTCTGAGCTACATCCTCCCTTGGGTTTCAGGTTAAATGCCTGTTCCTCGGGGACACTCTTCTGACTTGCAGATCAGGTTAAGAGAAGAGGCACCTGCTAAATGGTTCTATGCGGCCTTCACTTTTCCTTTAAAGCCCTCATCGGGACCAGCAGTTGGCGTAATGCCTATGTCACTGCACTCCCATGTAGATGACCGTGGTTTGAGCCCCGGACCTGGTGGCTTAAACTCACGCCGGGAGTGTATGCGTGCGTGCCCGAGATCCCGAGAGAATGGAGGAGAAGGGATTGTGGCGTGGCCATCCCCCTGGGGGGTGATTTCTTGCTTTCTGTCTCTCTGTCTCTCTCTGTCTATCTGGTGAGCGCATGCGCATGCTCTCTATAGCAAAAAAAAAATCTCAAAAAAAACCAAAACAAAACAAAACTCTCATCACACGGTAATGGGTTTAACCCTCCTTCCCTTTAGGTCTCAGGTCCATGAAGACAGAGCATGTGTTTCTTGTAATAAACACGGAGTCCCTGAATAAACAAAGCACAGGGCGCATAGTAGGTGCTAGTAGTGAAATCAATGACTCAGTAGCTTTTCTATTAAAATTTGAAAATCTGTTCTTTTCTTTTTCTTTTTCTTTTTTTTTTTTTTTTAAATAGGGTGCGTGTACTCACTGGAGAGAGACAGAAACAGAAAGAGGGACACTGAGAAATCACCCCAGTGGGGATGGCCAAGCCACAATCCCTTCTCTTCCATTCTCCTCTTGGGATTTTGGGCATGCGCGCACGTGCACCCAGTGTGATTTTTTTTTTTTTTTGGAGAGATTTTTGCTAGAGGGCACGTGCGCTCGCCAGACAGACAGAGACATAGAGACAGAAAGTGATAAATCACCTTCTAGCGGGGATGGCCACACCATAATCACTTCTCCATTCTCCTCTTGGGATCTTGGGCACACACGCACAAGCGCCCGGCGTGAGTTTAAGCCACTGGGTCTAGGACGCAAACCATGGTCGCCTACATGGGAGTCCAGCGACACAGCCATTACACCAACTGCTGGTCTCCCCGGTGTGATTTTCAAGCTGCGTGGTCTGGAACTTAAACTGTTGTCAGCCGTGTGGGAATCCAGTGCCCTAATTGCCGTGCCACCTGCTGGCCCTAAAAGTCTGGTATTTTTAAAAGGTTTTCTTTTTAAATGTGGCCCAATAAATCTCTTTTATTCTTATCATTCGTCGTATGTGGTAAAATATACATAGCATTAAACTTACCAACGTAACTTTTTCTAAGTACAGTTCAGTGGTGTTAAGTAAATTCATATTGTACAACCGTCACTACCATCCACCCACGGAACTTTCGAGTCGCTAAATTGAAACTGTACGTATTCAAAAAATAACTCCTCATTGCTCTCCGCCCCAGGCCCTGGCAACCACCATCCTCCTTTCTGTCTTTATGAGTTTGAATTCTTTAGGTACACTCATACGCCATTTTTCCTTTAAAGACCTCTTATTCATCTTTCTGAATTAGCAAGGGACCCAAACTTACGGGGTGGTGTTTATGTTAGTGAGTCTTGTTATCAGAAGAGAAATATGCTTATTCTAGGCCTATTTATATGTTCAGAGATCAACAGACAAGAAAGTGGCCTAGCCAGGTGGGCGGTCTGGGTTCGATTCCTTCTCTCCCTCGAGAGAATGGGCACTATGGTGAGCCTGAGGTGCGAGCTCTGGGGAGGCTGAGATGGGGGAGTTACAACACAGCTAACACCACACACACACCACACACACAAATAAAAAGAGAAGGAATGCAGATAGATTGCATTCAATTCCTGACTTATTTTGGATTTGTTTTTTCTAAAGACTGGATCTCGGGGTCAGCTGGTGGCGTAGTGGTTAAGGTGCTAGACTCCTATGTGGCCGACTGCAGTTCGAGTCCTGAGTGGCTTAAAAAGCACTTTAGGTGCAAGTGTGGACATGCCCAAAATCCAGGAGGAGAATGGAGGAGAAAGGACTGTGGCATGGCCATCCTTCTGGGAGTGATTTATCACTTTCTCTCTCACTGCCTCTTTCTCTCCCCTGTGAGTACAGGGACCCAATGAGGAAAAAAAAAAAAAAAGAATTAAAAAACCAAAAAGGTCTCTCCGAGTTGCAGTTTTGCCTCAGCCTCCCGGAAGGGACCACAGGAACATATTCCATTATGTCTGGCTTTTTTTAAAAAAGAAGACCAGGGCTTGGGACCAGCAGTTGGCATAATGGCTATGTTGCTGGATTCCCATGTAGTCGACCACGGTTCAGATCCCGAACCTGGTAGCTTAAACTCACGCTGGGCGCATGTGTGTGCGTGCCCAAGATGCCGAGAGGAGAATGGAAGAGAAGGGATTGCGGCATGGCCATCTCCCCTGGGGGGGGGTGATTTCTCACTTTCTGTCTCTCTGTCTCTCTCTTTCTGGCAAGTGCACACACCCTATAGCAAAAACCTCTTTAATAATAAAAAAAAAAGGCCAGGGCTCAACCCTGGTCTCCCCTGTCATCCCAGCCTGCAGAGCATACAGTGTCTTAGCAACCCTCTGTAGCTGGGCTAGTTTCCTGGTTTTTAAATCCCAGGTATGAGATTTATTGCTGGACTAAAATTTATATGGTGCAGGAATGGTGGGCCACGTTATGTCTTCTGTTTTGACACATTGAATGTGAAAATCCAAGGCAAAGTCATTATGACAGTGCTTCACCAATATTATATATTTTCTCCTATCACAAAGACTGCTGACATTGTACTGGGAAGGAAAGCACAGAATCAACCCAAGACATATTAATAGGGAAAAAAAAAACACCCAGGTTGGACGTGGCAGAGATCCCTGGTGGCCCTTTAACACCTGAGTCTGGGACACAGTGAAGGTTCTGGCTCTGGTGTCTGACCTACCAAGGCTGGTCAAGTTACATGATCCCATCTCTGTTTTAACTGGAAAATAAAACGTATTTCGATGGCTTAGAGATGACACCGAGGGCTTGCAAAAAGGCAGAGCTACATATGCAGCATCTCTTGACAGACCAGTGAATTGACAACACGTGGTCAGTAAAGAGCAGACTTTTGAGACAAATATTCAGATCAGTTGTCTACACCACCTAGTTCGCCCTTCCTTGGGTCCAGGGAGGAGGAGCGGAAGGAGTGGTGTTGGGTGTTGGCTCAGCAAGAGGAGCTGGGGCTGGAATCAGGAGTCTCTCCTGAGGCTTTAAGCACACCAGATTCTGGGGTGCATGCAGAGTAAGGAGCTGAGCTGAGGAAGACCCCAAAGGCGACTACACTAGTATAAGATTTGTTAAGGGGTGCAGAATTTGAGGGTGACAGAAATCATTCTCAATACCGAGTTGGAGAGTTAAGGCATTCAAAAAAGAGCAGTTGGAGCAGAAGTGAGCAGAAGTCTTGGGCACCAGCCAGGACTGGGGTGTTTGTGACCAAGGCCCAGGTACAGGTGACCTCAGCCAGTTGAAGGGCTAGGCGCAGAGCACAGGGCACACGCTCACCGTGCAAACAGCTGAGCAGATCGTGTTTGTCTGCCTCTATCGCTTTGTCCAACGTGCTACATTGCTATCTCTTTTCCTTAAAACCCGCTTCCTCCGAATCTTAAACATTGGCCAAAACTTTGTGGCCGGCCTAGTATCCCTGCTACAGACAACCCCCTCAGTGCCATCGTAGCCCATGTAATAAAGGGCTTTTTCATGAGAAGTTATGTACTGCCTACAACTGCCTGGAATTAGAACTGTGTCTCTTTCTTTGAGAGCATTGCAGGTAGCCAAGGAACTTTGGGTCTTGTACAAAATCATGTTCATGTCTGCAATGCCCATTTAGCTTTTAATTGCATAGAGGTGATAAGGGTCTCCACTTACGTCATTCCTTCCACTTCCTTCAACTGTTGGAAGAAATGGTTGTAGAGTTTGCTGAGAACCTGCATCATCCGAGCTCAAATAAAAGGCTGTACACCATGGATATATTCCTCATGGATGTGTAGCCTTTTACTTGAGCTCGGACGACACAGGTCCTCAGCACACTCTAGAACCATTTCTTTCCACCTGGTTTCAGGAATCAGCAGACAAGCTTGTCCAAGTTCTTGCAACCTCAGATGCGACTGCCAGACCAGGTAGTACTTATCTTCTTGGATCATGTGGGATGCGCTTCAGTCTGAATAACATTAAAACTGTTTCTCTTAGCAGGATGCGGTAGGGTTGTTTTCTTTTTTAATTTCAAATAACACCACTCCTTGAACTGGGAACAAACAATTCACTTGCAGCTCGGCTCTGCATTTATTTGTAATTTTCACATAAATCAACTTATATGAAAATGTATTCATAATTTGAGCTTTCTCTATAGCTATAAAATGTTTCTGCTTCTGTGGTAGAAAATAGCTTATTATGCAAACAACATTGCCACTCTTACATTATGCATGGGATTTACCTGGAGAACATCACAAAAGCTTCAAAAAAGAAAAAAAAAAATCAAAAGCCGGGGGGAGGGCGTAAGGTGCTTCATTTACTGCACCATTTACCTATAATAATTAGCTCCCAACGAATAAATATCTGTGTTGAGCAACTTATTTAATATTGCTTTGGTTAATTCAGGGAAACAATGGAGGGAAAAAAAAATAGAAGGGAGGCCTACTGACAAATGGTGCCTTTCAGGATGTCAGCCCAATGAAAAATGAGATCTGGTGGTTTCACACTTAGGCCAGTGGTGGTGAGTAATTAATGGCCAACTCATTTGAACTTGTGTGCTTGATCTAATTTGGGATACTGGGAGTTCACACTGACTTGCCTTTAAAAAGAATGTCACTGTCAAATAAGGTGATTGCATAAGATTGATATAGAGAGCTCGGATTTGGGTGTACAGCACATTTTATATTCAGAGAGGCAGCAGCACTGTGATTACTGTACAGTGGGATCCGTGTACTGGAAGGGAAAGATGGCTTCCTTTCTATAGAGGATTCAAAGAAGGGTCATTGTAAAAATACAAATGGTGTATGATGTTTATTTTTAAAAAAGATTTATTGATTGATTTAATTCCATTTGTTGTTATTATTTTTTAATTTGACCAGAGACAGAGAAAGAGAGAAAGGGAAAGCAAGAAAGCAAGCCACCATATCCAGGACTCAAACCATGGTCAGCCATATGGGAATCCAGTGCCTTTATGTACCACACCACCTGCCAGCCCTCCTGGTGTTTATTTTTTTGATCAAAGAATACATGTGTTCTGAGTGCCTTGTCCATGTGTTCAGGCTGTGGATAAAACAATAATACAGAATGACCCCTGCTTTCATATTGCCTCCATTCTAGCTGGAGAGTGGAGCCAGCAGGTGAGGAACAGTAGTACAGATAAAGTAATTGCAGTAAGACCGACCAGTGTTCCCAGGAAACACAGGAGGGTATAGAGTGTTCCTTTACTCCTAAGAGAAACAGTGTAATCTCTGACAAATAATTTATCCTCTCCAAACTTACTATTTGTAAATTATAAAGGTATTTGTGCCTATGAATTATTGTTACTCGAGATTTTCACACCCAGCACAGCTGTCCCTTGTGACTCTGCCGTCTCGAATCACTGGCTGTGGTCTGTTTGCTCCATCTTGGCCATCCATCCAATGAGCAAATGCCAAGGAGTTCATTCTGTGGTTGTACGTCCCCACGGGTCGAAGATCTTCTATGGCTGCTGACTGCCCTACGGTACATTCTCTGAAGGGTGACTTTTCTCTATTGGCCCCACGGTGGGATTTCTGCTCACCTGCATTAGATCCGGATTTCAGAGTCGTTCCTGGAGAGAAGAAGCGATAAATAGTAGACCCCAGCCCTAGGCCTGGAATCAGAAGCCTGGTGTTCTCCTCCCAGCTTTGCTGCTTAATGGTTGCTTGGCTTTGGTCGAATTATATGTTTCTGAATATCAGGTTCTTGTTATGTTTAAAAGGTATATAATGACGATAATTTCCCTAATATCTAATAATACCTCTGCAAGTTATTATAAAGTCAAATAAAATTTCCTATATTACTTAAATAATTTCAGGCCACGGGACGGAAAAAGACAACTTCCTTCATCATTTTACAGAGCTAGGAGAATCTGAGGATTATATACTGATTTCACTTGTAAATATGGATGCACAAAGTCTAAACCCAGCTGCAATGGCATGGCGGTAACACTGGCTCTGCGATGCTGGACCCACAGGGGAAGGTTCTGGGTTCATGTTCCAGGTTCTCTCTGTACATGCCCAGGATCCTGGCTGGGGTGGGTTTTGGGGTGAAGACCCTACTGGGAATGGGGAATGCTCCCTTCCCTCTCATTCTCTGAAGAAATAAGCTTAAAAACAAAGTCTAACTAAAACATTAGCAAATCTAGCACTGTATAAAATTAAGAGCAAAGCATGACCAAATAGAGTTTATTTTTATAAGCAAATGCCGATTTTTTTTTTTTTTTTTTTTTTTGCTATAAGGTATATGTGCTCACCACACAGAAAGAGAAGGGGAAAGTGAGAAATGACCCTCATCTCCATAGGGGATGGCCATGTCATAATCCACTCTCCATTTGGGATTTTGGGCCTGCATGCATACGCATCTGGCCATGATTCTCAAGCCACTGGGTCTGGACATGAACTGTGAAGCTAGCCATGAGGGATACAGAGCCTTAAACTCCACACCGCCTGCTGACCCCAAGCACATTTTTTTTTTTAAGAGAGATTTGTTGCTATAGGGTGCGTGCACTTTCTGGACAGGCAGAGAGAGATAGACAAAAAGCAAGAAATCACCCCTTGAGGGGGATGGCCACACCACAGTCTTTTCTCCTCTATTCACCTCTCGGGATTTGGGGCACACACGCACACATGCCCATCATGAATTTTAAGCTACCAAGTCCATGACTTGAACTGCAGTTGACTACATGGGAGTCCAGCAACATAACCATTATGCCATCTGCTGGCCCCTGCAAAATTTTTTTTCCTTCTTCTTCTTCTTCTTCTTCTTCTTCTTCTTCTTCTTCTTCTTCTTCTTCTTCTTCTTCTTCTTCTTCTTCTTCTTCTTCTTCTTCTTCTTCTTCTTCTTCTTCTTCTTCTTCTTCTTCTTCTTCTTCTTCTTCTTCTTCTTCTTCTTCTTCTTCTTCTTCTTCTTCTTCTTTTTTGGAGAGGTTTTTGCTATAGGGCACATGCGCTTGCCAGACAGAGAGAGAGAGAGACAGAGAAATAGAAAGCGAGAAATCACCCCCCAGGGGGGATGGCCATGCCGCAATCCCTTCTCTTCCATTCTCCTCTCGGGATCTTGGGCACGCACGCACACGTGCCCGGCGTGAGTTTAAGCCACTGGGTCTGGGACTCGAACTGTGGTCAACTACATGGGAGTCCAGCGACATAGCCATTACACTAACTGCTGGTCCCATGCAAATGTGTTTTAATATCAGAAAATATGCAAGAGAATTCTGTGAGTCAGTGAACCAAAATAGGAAAGAATATAACAGGATAAAATCATTAGATATCATAATTTTACAAAATGAATCACTATCCTTAACAAAACTGTGAACAAAATGGAAATTTACCTAAGCCAGAAAAAAAAAGATCCGATTCTTTTAGCAAATATACTAACTAATAAAATAATGGAGTTATTTTCTTTAAAGTCAGAAACAAGACAGAGCTTTCCTAGAAACACAATTATTTACAGGAATTTGGAGCTACTGGCTAATGTAATAAGATAAGAAAAGAAAAGAATAAAGATAAATATTCAAGGAGAGAGAATTGGGCCAGCAGATGGTGTGGTGGTTAAAGCATTGATCCCACATTGCCAAATCTGTGCTTTGAGTCCCAGATCCGGGGACTGGGATTGATTCTATAAAATGAGTAGGATTCTAGCCAATGGAAAGAAAGCATCCGTGTATACAAAATATATGTACTGGTATTTTTTACAGCATTGCTTTTATTGACAATCAAGAAGATAAAAACTGAAAAAAAAAATCTAGTATTTTTTGAGTCTCATGGTTTGCCAAGTGTCCAGTCATGTCACCTGCTAATACAGATTTTTTTTTTTTGAGGGGAGAGGTTTTTGCTATAGGGCGTGTGCGCTCTCCAGAAAGACAGAGAGAGACAGAGAGACAGAAAGCGAGAAATCACCCCCCAGGGGGGATGGCCATGCCGCAATCCCTTCTCTGTTCTCCTCTCGGGATCTTGGGCACGCACGCACACGCACTTGGCATGAGCTTAAGCCACAGGGTGTCGGACTCGAACCGTGGTCAGCTACATGGGAATTCAGTGACATAGCCATTACGCTAACTGCTGGTCCCCAAAAAATACTAGATTTGGTAAGAGCTTTTGATAAGGTACTTCAATATATGATACTTATTAAATATCTGTATTTTTCCTTTTTAGTAGTATGACTCAGCTTAACATGGACTTTGGGAAAATATCTTATTTGTAGTAATATTAAAACTTTTAAATACTTAGGTATAATTTCACAAGATTTGTGTCCCCCTTCATAAAAACTAAAAACATCATATTGGATAGATAGAGATATGTACACTCATGGACATAGAAAACTTAAACCTGTGAAATTTCCAGTTTTTACAAAATTGATAAACATACTGGCAATTGCATGCAAAATCTTAATAGGGTTATTTCAGGATGAAGTGATTTAAGGTTCAAATGAAGAATGAGTACCTTAAAATAGTCAAGAAAATTATGCAAAAGGATAAAGACTATTGTCTTACTAGGTATGAAAAGTAACTTTAGAGTCACTATAACTATTTGGTATTGGCATCAATCAGAAGAAGAGAGTGTAGACTCTAGAAGATTCAGGTGTTTATGAGAACTTATTGTACCTTGGGACCAGCAGTTAGCATAATGGCTGTGTCGCTGGACTCCCTTGTAGTTGACCGCGGTTCGCATCTCGGACCTGGTGGCTTAAAACTCACATCGGGCACGTGTGTGTGCGTGCCTAAGATCCCGAGAGGAGAATGGAGGAGAAGAGATTGCAGTGTGGCCATCCCCCCTGGGGGGTGATTTCTCGCTTTCTATCTCTCTGTCTTTCTGGCGAGCACACGTACCCTATAGCAAAAACCAGTTAAAAAAAAAAAAGAACTTATTGTATCCCCACCTCATAACTGAAGAAAGTAATATGTTGATTTCTATTAAAATGAATAATGTACTTAAACTCTGATTCTATAAAATGAGTAGGATTCTAGTCAATGGAAAGAAAGCAGTAGTGTACACAAAATATATGTACTAGGATTTTTTACAGCATTGCTTTTATTGACAATCAAGAAGGCAAAAACTGAAAACAGGCTCACTGTTCGTCAGCACAACTATTGAATAAGAAGATCCATACATCGGAATTGTATGTAGACATTTAAAGGAATGAATTTCATCTATATCTGTCGGCTTGGAGGGATGTTTATGAGGTAATTAAAAGAGGAAAAAAAGCTACAAAATAAGGTAAAGAGTATGATCTGGTTTGTATCTATATTTTATATGCACACAAAAAAGGTTTGAAAGTACACATATATGTTGGTTTTCTCTGAGAAGAGGGAGATGCGTGACCTTTTGTATGCATTGTTAGATTGTGTTATTTGTTACAACAAGCACAAGTTCCTTTAAAAAAAAAAATTGCTTTAGAGTGCATGCCCTTGAAGGGGAGTGAGAAAGCGTGGAAAGAGAGAACCCCCTGACACCCTCTGCCAAGGGGATGACCACACCATAATCCCTTCTTCTCCATTCTCCTCTCTGGATTTTGGGCATACATGCACATGCGGCTGGTGTGTTTTTCAAGCTGCTGGGTCTAGGACTCAAACTGTGCAGTCTGGCATGTGTGATCCAGTCACCCCACCATACTACTGGCTGGATTTACATACAAGTTCCTTTTAAAATAATAATAATAATAATAAAAGTTTAACAGTCAACTCTGTGGCCTCTGGCAAAAATAAAATAACAAAAAAAAAACTTTATAAATGGTAAAAAAGACCAAATTAGATCATGAACGTGAGGTGCCCTGTCTGATTGGCATTATTTCTTGTCTCTGTCTGATTTTTATTTATTTGTCTAAGAATTAGAAAATTGGCTTATTGAGAATGGGCAAATATTCCTCTAACTTACGTTGCATATTCAATGCAGTTCTGATCCAATTACCTGAGACATTCTTTTTTTTTTGGAGAGGTTTTTGCTATAAAGCACCTGCGCTCGCTAAGAGACAGAAAGCGAGAAATCCCCCCCCCCGGGGGCCATGGCCACACCGCAATCCCTGCTCTTCCATTCTCCTCTCGGGATCTTGGGCACACATAAGTGCCTGGTGTGAGTTTCAAGCCACCGGGTCCGCGACGTGAATCCCGGTCAACTACATGGGAGTCCAGCGACATAGCCATTACGCTAACTGCTGGCCCCACCTGAGACATTCTTCACAGAAACAGAAAAAACAATTACAAAATTTGTCTTGAATCATAAAAGACCTCATATTGCCAAGGTGACACTCTATAAAAAACAAAACAAAACAAAACAAAACAACAACAAAAAACAACAAAGAAAACCACCGCCAACAACAGAACAAACTAAGAGGCATGTCACTACTTGACTTTAAAGTATATTACAAAGCAATGATAATCCAAACAGTATGGTGCTAGCACAAAACTAGATACATAGACCAATGGAACAGAATAGAGACTTCAGAAATAAATCCTCAATCATGCAGTTAACTGATCTTTGATAAAAAGGTATAATACAGTGGAGAAAAGAAAGCCTTTTTAGCAAATGGTGTTGTAAGAACTGGATATCCATCTATAGAAAAATGAAACTGGATAGCTATCTCTCACCATTTATCAGAATTAACTCAAGATATGGCAAAGATTTAAATATAAAGTCTTTAATCACAAAACTACTGCTAGAAAATGTAGGAGAAACTTTTGCAGACATTGGAGTAGGCAAAGATTTCTTAAATAAGACCCTTAAAGCACAGCCATTGGTCCCTAAAATAGACAAGTGGGATTACATCAAGCTAAAAAGCTTCTTCACAGCAAAGGGAACTATAAATAGAATAAAAAGACAATCTTCACAACAGGAGAAAATATTTGCAAAGTATTCCTCAGACAAGGGATTGCTATCTAGAATATTTAGGGAACTCAGGCAGCTTACCCATTAAAAAAAAAGGAATAATCAAATTTTAAAATGGACAAACGAATTGAACAGACAACTCTCCAAGGCAGACTTATGAATGATCAAGAGCCATAAGAAAAAATGTTCAAAGTCTCTTGTCATAAGGGAAATGCAAATTAAATTACAATGGTATATCATTTAACACTGATTAGAATGACTAAAGTAAAAATATTAAAAAATAAGTAACAACAAGCATTGACAATCCTGTGGTGAAAAGGGAACTCTTACATTTGGCGGGAATGTAAATTAGTCCAACCTCTGTAGAATACAATAGGGAGGTTTCTGAAAAACTTACAAATAGAACTTCCATCTGACTCAGGAATCCCAGTTCTTGGTATCTACCCAAAGGACAAGAAAATAATCAAATAGACACCTGTACATCAATTTTTATTGCAGCATTATTTATAAATGCTACAACATGGAACCGACCTAAATGTCTAGAAATTGATGATTGGGTGGAAAAACTGTGGCACAAATATAATGTGGAATATTGCATAGCTAGAAGAATTAATTGTGAGCAAAGTGAGTCAGACTTTTAAAGATACACATTGTATATCCCCACTCAACTTGTATTGAGTGTCTGCACTTTATGATAGAGGTTGAGAGGTGAAGGCGATGGTGGAGAGGATGGGTTTGGATGTTAGAAATGGTAAGGGGAGGGACCAGCAGTTAGTGTAATGGCTATGTCGCTGGACTCCCAGGTAGTCGACCGTGGTTCGAGTCCTGGACCTGGTGGCTTAAACTCATGGTGGGCGCGTATGCATGCGTGCCTAAGATCTTGAGAGGAGAATGGAGGAGAAGAGACTGCAGCATGGCCATCCCCCCTGGGGGGCGATTTCTCGCTTTCTGTCTCTCTGTCTCTGTCTTTCTGGTGAGTACATGCGCCCTATAGCAAAAACCTCTCAAAAAAAAAAAATGGTAAGGGGAAAAAGGGATTGATAGAGAGTGGGTGATGGATGGTGGGTGTGAAAAAAATTTAGGACAGTCATGTCTGCTTTAAAGTGTTATCTGTCCAACTAGTTAGCAGATGGTTTCACGAATGCTTTATCAAATTATGAAAGTTCAAGTACAAATGCATTTTTGCATAGAAAAATGTAGAAAAACACGTCATGCCTTTTCTGACTACCCAATAACTTTCGAAGACTATAAATGATAAACTTAAGAGAAAAATCAAAACTTTTTTTGGTATTGTCTGGAAATAGTTCACTCTAGTGATATCTGTTCACTTATTTGTCATCAAAAAAGCACTTTGCCTGAAAGAAAGGCCTGACTCGTGTGCAAAATGTTTACAACCTTTCGTGAAATTATAGCTTATCATTAGTTGTATCTCTAAGTATCGTTATAAATATTACCTGTATTTTTGGTACATGCAACCTTATACTTTGAAGCTTGTATCTGTGAGTTTGCAACTGAAATTTATTTTGCAATGTTTTCTGAAAACACTGGATAAAGCTTCTGTTGTAGGGGAGAAAAAGAAAAAAAGAAAATTGGTTTATTGAGCATGGGCACGTTCTCCTCTAATTGGTTAATACGCTGGGAAGTAAGATTTCCTTGCCAAGGGTCCTAAAGGCCCAGATCCTGAAATTTCAAGTATTTCCCTCAGATTCAAATTACCAGTATGAGAACAATGTATAAAATGTAGATTAAAAAGGTGTTTAGTTATGAAGTGACAAGGGAAGGGAGACGAGGCCTAGGGTCCACAACATTCTTGGGGACACTGGTCTCCCAGCTCAGTACACCAGGCTCTGGTTGTCACATCTTCTGACTGGATGTGATATTGTCTTCACTGCCCACACGGCCTCTTGTACATGACAGGGCACTAAGTCTACCCCATATGGAAGTGCTTTTTCCTCCTACCGATTTAGAAGGCCTTTGAAGGCGTTCAGGCAGCCATAATGATTCGTAGGTATTATACCGTGCTGACATGGTCTAATGCTTTAACTCTAGTTTTCAAGATACTGAGTGTACAGAAATTTTCTTTTAAGTTTATTTATTTATTTACGAGTGAAAGGGAGAAAAGTACTCATTTTGCCAGGGTGTCCCCATGTCAGGATCTTCCTGTCCCTGCCTCCTGATCAGCTAAAACTGCTTGCACAGACCATGGCACCTGGTCTGCTCTAGGTTGGGCCCGGAATTGAACCCAGGCCTCTCATGTGACCTCAGCCTCTGAGCAGCAGGGTCCTGGCAGTGGCATCACTGCAGCTGAGCCAGCAGAAATTCTCACTGGCTGGCCGTGACAACGTCCTGCCAGACCCAGCATGACACCTAAACTCAACCTGATGTCAGCTGCTGCTTGTCTCATTTGACATTTTATTGCAATCCAAACCAAAATCAGGGACGGTTTGCAGTCCGGGGAGGAAAAGGAGTCCCTGGGTCTAACAGCATGGTCTCCGAGGTGTCTAGGAGAGGTGGAGGGGCAGGACGGACGAAGCGACACTCCGGAGGGAGAGAGCAGTTGCCTCGTGCCTTCGCGTGCCTGTGTTTGCCAGGTTAGAACCGGAGCAAATGCCAGCAGCGAGCTGTGTCTGAATCCTGCCGCAGCTTGGACGTACATTTCAGATTAAATAAGTCTGCGAGGATGCGTTATGAGTTCAGGGCTCAGTGAACAAAAGAAACGCGATTTCAGCCCAAGGAGTTCATTTCACTCTAGGGAGGAGTTGATAGTTTTCTTCAAGCTCGCTTGGAATTCAGTCCTGGGGTCCAGTATTGACATTTACGGGATGACTTTTTATAAGAATGGGTAACGGGAACTGCATGCCGCAGGACGAACGAGCCTCACAAACATGATGTTATACAGGAAGCCGGACGTGGAAAGGTCCTGGGGTTCCCTCTGCAGAAAGTTCTGGAACAGGCAGAATTTGTCCACAGTGTCAGAAGTCAGGAAAGTGGTTGCCCCGGGCAGGAATGAGGATGGGGTAAGAGACTAGGGGAGAGGTGCTGCTTTGCTCCACTCCACCCCTCCCCTCCCCTTTCCTTCCCCTCCCCTCCCCTTCCCTTCCCTTCTTCCCTTCCCTTCCCTCCCCTCCCCTTCCCTTCCCTTCTTCCCTTCTTCCCTTCCCTTCCCTCTGACCTTTGAAAGGGCCAGGGCCATAAGGCTGTCCACAGCAGGACCTGGACAGCAGTAGCTATGGGCCATTTCTAGCGTCAGTCGTAAGTAATACAGAAGGATGAGCAAATGTCATGGACATGGATAGAATATTCTCTGGAGAGAATATAAGATGGTACATTCAGGAGGGTGGGGGGCACAACTTGGAGTCTTAAGAGATAAAGCTTCGATTTGTGTCATGATTCATTCCCTTCCCTTCGCTTCCCTTCCCTGCTCTGCCCTGCCCTGCCCTTCCCTTCGCTTCCCTTCCCTTCCCTTCCCTTCCCTTCCCTTCTTCCTTTCCCTTCCCTTCCCTTCCCTTCTTCCCTTCCCTTTCCTTCTTCCCTTTCCTTCTTCCCTTCCCTTCTCTCTTCCCTTCCCTTCCCTTCCTCAGCCTAAGCTCATGATATTTCCGCCTGGGCCTCCCCAAATCCCTGAGATCTCTGGCTGGCCCCGCGGTCTAGAACTAAGATCTAGAGTTCTCTTGAGTGCACCAGCGTACTCAGTTTTTGAAAATCTCATTGACCAGTCTACTTCAAATAAGTACACTTTTCTTATGCACATGTCAATAAAAAGAAGGACAAATAATCCATTTCTTGGGTCCTCCTTGTCTTTCCTCCCTTTAATTGGGCTGTGTAGCGTTGTTGGTAGATGGCAAACCAGTCTCCCTCCCCCATCTCATCCCACTCCCATCCTAGTGGAAAATCTTTAATAAGGGTCACAATTGATTAATTTTAAGCTGTTTGAGTCCTTCACTACTAGAATGAGTTCATTTATAGTCTTTCCTACCAGATATCTTGCTGAGGGGCAGCCAGAGGGAAAGAACAGGTGCATACAACTTGAAATAAATGGTAGGTGTTGAGAAAATAAGGCCCATTAGCCAGGCACAGCGAAGGGCGCTGTCACCATAGGTAACTTTCATCCCTTCCCAAGAGCGCAGAGGGGCTGCTCACCTATATAAGTGTTTGAGTTCTGTTCTGGGTGGTGGGTTCGTTTATTCTCTTTAGAGGTAGAACGTTGATTTGGAAACCTCTAGAGACCTTTTCTGGCCTTTGATTTCAGACAATCTAGTCTATCAGTGCTGCATCATAAATGGCAAAGAACTTTTCAGTCATGGTAGAAGATGAGGACAATCTTCTTCTTCCTTTTTTTTTTTTTTAGAAGTTTTTAATATAGGGCATGTGCACTTGCCAGAAAGACAGAGAGACATAGAGAGACAGAAAGCAAGAAATCACCCCCCAGGGGAGATGGCCATGCCACAATCCCTTCTCCATTCTCCTCTCGGGATCTTGGGCATGCACGCACACGCGCCTGGTGTGAGTTTAAGCCACCGGGTCCGGGACTCGAACCGTGGTTGGCTACATGGGAGTCCAGTGACATAGCCATGACACCAACTGCTGGTCCCAAGATGAGGACAATCTAAGAAAAAGACCTCCAGCCTCCTGGACCTGAGAGGGAAGTCACCTCTGCTAGTTCTTCAGCAGTAGGGGTCCCCCAGGGCTGGAAGAATTGGTGAGGTGATCTGTATTCTGGCCTCCAGGTCAGGGGACCTTCTGGTGGGTCTCTGTAGCTCCTACCCTAGCCCCTTCCTCCTGAGTCCACCCCAGCTTCCCATTGGCTATGCTCACCTTTGCTTTGTTTGCAGCTGACTTACTTCACCCCTGCTCACGTCGTGAACTCCCGATACCCACCCACCAAACTGAGTCCTCTCTCGCCACTGGCTTCTGGTCCCACGTGTTATTTTGAATGGCCACTCTCTGCGGAGGGTAGCATCTTCCCCTTGGCACTTGCTTACCCTTACCCTGGGCTCCTTTCTCCAGGAAGCCTCTCTGGATTACCTTGGGATGTTCCTCTCCAGAGTTCAGACTGCCCCCTTTTCATGTATCAGTGACTGATGGCTGGCACCAAACAGGCCAAGGGATGGAAAAAGAAAACACATTGTCTCACAAGAATGTGCTAGTCTGTCTTCGGGATACGTCAGTTCAGTCACTTCCTTCAAACTTCCCTTTCTGAAGGGACTCCTGTCATTTTCCACCCTACCGCCCTGTTTTATTTCCTCCATGGCTTCTGGAATCATCTTGTTGAGTCATTTGCTCATTTGCTGTCCGATTCTCTACTCCCCACCATTGGGCCTCTGTTGTATCTTGTCTGCTGTGGGACGCTAATGTGAACAAGACCTGGCACTGTGCTGAGACTCAATAGTTTTTTGGAATAAAAGACTAAATCATTGGGACCAGCTGTTAGCGTAATGGCTATGTCGCTGGACTCCCATGTAGTCGACTGCGGTTCGAGTCCCAGACCTGGTGGCTTAAAACTCACACCGGGTGCGTGTGCGTGTGTGCCCAAGATCCCGAAAGGAGAATGGAGGAGAAGGGATTGTGGCATGGCCATCTCCCCTGGGGGGTGATTTCTCACTTTCTGTCTCTCTGTCTGTCTGGCGAGCGCACGCACCCTCTCCAAAAAAAAAAAAAACAAACAAACAAACAAACCAACAAAAACA
>NW_006159947.1:329011-347379 GCF_000334495.1 Tupaia belangeri chinensis
TTTCTCTCTCGTGGCGGGGGACACCCCCCCCCCCAAAAAAAAAAAAAAAAAAAAAAAAAAAAAAAAAAAAAAAAAAAAAGACTAAATCATTAAATAGAATGAAATTTTGAGTGACTCTCATTTTGAGTATATTATTTGGAAGCTAGAATAGCCCTGATCAGTAAGATAGATTCCTAGTTTGGAGATTCTGTTTTGCAGAACCCAACTGGCCAAAGACTTCTAGAGTACCTGCTTGGGTTAATTAGGCTATGATGTGGACATAGACTCTTTAGGATACTTGTAGCTCATTGGCCTGCAATAGAGATGTTGGTTCCTCAGCCCAGCTTCTGGTTCCTAACACTGAAGGAGTGTGGCTGTTAGTTACAGAGCTAGGAAAGCCTGCAAGGTTATTTCTGAGTGAAGCTCCAGGATTTGACTCCTCGGAGACACCTCGAAAAGGGTAAGCTCTTACATGAATATGTAACCCAAAGTTAAACTGATATTTCAGCAACAAAGAATAGTAAATAATGTATTGCTTCATGAAGATTTGCTTAGTTTATTTACTTACATTATTTATAGGTTATGTTGGGAAGAGACTTGGCTGGCCCAGCGCTGTTCACAGTCACATTCCATAAATATAACAGCAAGCAATAAAATAGCATTGATTCCGAAGTGAGCCCAGAGAGCCTGGTAGAACATCGAGCATACAAAGCTGTGTCACAGTGAGAAATACTAAATCTTTAAAATATCATTGGCTCTTTTCTGGCATTATTAATGCAGGATATGTTTTTGATTCTCATAGTCAGTATTGTAGTTTTTACACGCAAATTATGTCCTAAAGCTTTTGGTGTAGACTGTTTAAAATGGGCATTTTGAACTTTTTTTTTTTTTGGAGAGATTTTCGCTATAGGGCGTGTGTGCTCTCCAGACAGACAGAGAGAGACACAGAGACAGAAAGCGAGAAATCACCCCCCAGGGGGGATGGTCACGCCGCAATCCCTTCTCCTACATTCTCCTCTCAGGATCTTGGGCACGCATGCACACGTGCCCGGCGTGAGTTTTAAGCCACCGGGTCCGGGACGTGAACCGCGGTTGACTACTTGGGAGTCCAGCGACATAGCCATTACGCTAACTGCTGGTTCCCAAAATGGGCATTTTGAACTTTTGTATGGGCAGCAGAAGAACTTAAGACTACACCAAGTTATCCACAAAAATCTCTGGAAGACAAAAAAAAAAAAATAAATAAAGAGTAACAATACATTGGCTTTTTTTGTGTCTTTTGAGTGTGTGAATGTAAAGTTCAAGCAGTTCAGGCATCCAGGCAAAAGAGTAAATGTGTTTCCTTTTCACTTTTTGAGTCTTTTTGTTGTTTAGTTTTTTCAGAGAGGAAAAGTGAGAACTTGCACCCCCATCTCCCACGGGGGATGGCTGTGCCGCAATCCCTTCTCCTCCATTCTCCTCTCAGGTTTTGGGAACACACACACGCGCCTGGCTTGAGTTTAAGTCACCAGGTCTGGGACGCGAACTGCAGTCGACTACATGGGAGTCCAGCGACATAGCCATCCCCCTGGCATGATTTTTGAGCCAACGGGTCTGGAACTCAAACTGTAGGCAGCTACATAGAAGTCCAGAGCCTGAATCACCGTACCACCTGCTAGTCCCAATACCGAAGATTTAACAGTAGAGTCTTTCATTCTTCCTGTAATAGGAAACATCTTCCTTTTCTTGTTTGGTGTGATCCAGAGTTTTCTTAAAGTTCTAAGATCACTGCATGTCCTCCTATTGATTTGATGTGACCCATGATGCTTTGCAACCAATAGGACATGGGTCTGGAGTAATATTGGGATCTAGACTGTAGAGTTGGGAAGACCTGGGCTCGGGCCATCCCCACATGACTGACTGTGGTTTGAATCCCAGCTTCTATGGCCTGGAAAACATACCAGGTATGTGTGTCCATGCCCCAAATCCAGACTGGATGGAGAAATGGAGAAGAGATTGTGGGTGACCATACCCTCTGAGGAGAAGAAGGAGAAGGAAGAAGAAGAAGGGGAGGTGGAGGAGGAGGAGGAAAAGGAGAAGAGAAAGAAGAGGCAGAAGAAGGAGGAGGAGAAGGAGAAGAAGAAGGAGGAGAAGGAGGTGGAGGAAAAATAGGAGGAGGCGAAGAAGGAGAAGAAGAAAAGGAAGAGGAAGAGGGAAAGGAAGATCTGAGCTCCAGTCTTGGCTCTGCTATTAACAAGTTGTGTGTCCTTGGGCGATTGCCTTAACTGCTTGAGCTTCAGTTTTCTTGTCTGTAATATAGAAATAATACCTGACATCTAATAGTGTAATGAGTATCTAAGAAGAGAATGTTTACAGAGCACGGAACTTGGCACGCACTGAGAATCCATAAATGACGCATCGGCTTAAAAGTGGGTTGATGAAGAGGAGGCAAAGGTGTCGTGGCTGCATAACTAAGCTAGAATCTGCAAATTCCCTGGCATTTATGATAGAAATGAATTGCTGAAGTGGTCGTAATTATCCATTCAACCCTCACCCTAACACTGTTTGGCATAAGGCCTGCCTGCCTTGGACTCTTTTCAAGGAAATATTTTTCAACTGGTGTGACAGAAAGGCCTTGTCGTAAAGTGGATTTATCACGTCTATTTCGATGACAAAGGCCTTAGGGCAGTGAGTATATTTTTAAAAACACAGTCTGTGATAGAGGTAAGTCTGCGTGTTGGGTAATTTTTTTTTACTTCTTAGGCCATTACAAAGCAGCAGTTGTGTTTTACATGTAAGGATACGCTAGGGATGCAGAGGATGGAGGGATGGACATTGGAAAGGCCTGCAAATGGCCCCAAATGGCCCCAGTCAGAGTAAGTCTCACCTCTCGGGCCCCACCTCCCACCCTGCACATTGGGTCAGTCTGCTTTTTTACATGCGAATAGTAAAGCAGTCCTTCAGCCAGTTCGATCCCAGGTGATGCAAGTTCAATTACAGCCTCCATCTACTGAGACGCAGGGGATTTGTTTCAAAATTATTTTTTCTCTCTTATGACATCCTCAAGACTTATTTAATCCTCTCTCAGAGTTTCAAGAGTATCTTGTTGGGGAGTCTCTCTCTCTCTCTTTTTTTTTTTTTAATTTAACCTTTTAATTTGAAAATGTTCAGCCCTACTGCAAAGTTGCAGGAATGATTAAAATGAGTTGCCTGGATCTGCACTTCGTGGGAGCCATTGTTAAGTGTTTTGCTAAATTTGTTCTCTGTGTGTTTATGACATGATATCTGAGGTATGATTCAGGCTATGGTATATTTTCTATTTGTTTACTTTAAGAATTTATTTATTATTGTTTCCACATGACTTTTGTCAGAGAAAGACAGAAAGAGAGGGAGAGAATTCCAGCACCTTAACCACCATGCCACAGGCTGGGCCCATCATTTATTTATTTATTTATTTATTTATTTATTTATTTATTTATTTATTTATTTTTGCATGTACTCACCAGAAAGACAGAGAGAGACAGAGACACTGAAAACGAGAAATCATCCCCCAGGGGGGATGGCCACACCACAATCCCTTTTCCTCCATTCTCCTCTAGGGATCTTGGGCACGCATGCACACGTGCCTGGCATGAGTTTAAGCCACCAGGTCCAGGACTCGAACCGCAGTCGAGTACATGGGAGTCCAGAGACATAGCCATTACGCCAACTACTGGTCCCTCTTTTATTTATTTTTCTAGTGCATTCTTTGAGAGTCAATTGTAGGGCTCATGACTGTATCAGCAAATATCTCCTAAGAACATTAAGTGCATCAACATCAAGATCTTATCAATCAAGGAACGGTCCCACCGATGTAAGGCTAATGTACAGTTCATATTCAAAGGTTGCCAATTATCCCCAAGAGCATCCTTTCTAGAAACTGTTTTTCCACTGGAGGATCACACATTGCATTTAAGTGTCATGTTTTTCTAGTCTCCTTTCATCTGTAACCAGTCTTTGGTCTTCTCTGTATTTCATGACATTGATGTTTTTGAAGAGTACAACCCTCTTATAAAATAAGATGTTATAAAATGTCCCTGAATTGGGTCTGATGGTTTCCTTATGATTTATTTTGAGTTGTGCACTTTTGCCAGGAAAGCCACTGACATGATGGCGTGTCCTTTTCATACGGTATCACAGGGGCTACCCAAGGTCAGTTTCCGGGCATTAGGATATAGCTTAATAGTTTCACTTCTTATTTGTTGAAATGAAGACTATGGCGTAGTTTCTATGTGGAAAAGCCTTCTAGAAAATCTTACTACATGAAACAGTAGAGCCATAAAAACTTGCTGTGTTTCTTGGCAAAATGACTGTAGATTCACCTTTCTGGTCTTTTTTAAGATTAATTAATTAATTAATTATTTCTATACATTCAATGACATTGTTTAGCTTATGAAGTAAACAGTTCAATAGGTGAACATTTCTTCCCAGTCCAGTTGATCAAAATATCTTCAACAGATTATCCAGCCACTGTGGAGAACAATTTGGAGATTCCTCAAAAATCTACAAATAGAACTACCATATGATCCAGCAATCCCACTCCTCAGTATCTACCCAAAAGACAGAAGAATTCTTCATTGGAAAAGTGCTTGCACATCGATGTTTATTGCAGCACTATTCACGATTGATAAGACATGGAATCAACCCAAATGCCCCCGTATGGATGAATGGATTGAAAAACTGTGGCACATATACTCTATGGAATACTATTCAGCCATAAAAACCTTCTGGTCTTTATCACAAGTTAGAATGGTGGCGATATGATTGAATGTTTAAATCTCTCAGGTACTTCTCCAAGATGCCTCCTTATCAGGAGAATCCAATCATGTTGAGAGCTGGAGGGTGCTAATTGATCACCCTTTCTCTTCTGCAGATTCCTAACCATTGAGAATAAAAGGAGCAAAATGCAGATCAGCTTCTTTACTTGTAAATATTGCTGGAGGCCACAGAGAGGCCTTCTGTGTCCCCTCCAAAGCAGAACTTCCTTACCCTCCCGTCCCGGCCTAACCTCAGTCCATGTTGGGAAGGGCATGGCCTGGCCAGGCCTGCCAGAAAAGGCCCGGTTGGACTATTTAGTGGTTGAGAGAAGCAGCACAGTTCTGTGTCTTGTTGAGTGTGTACAGAGCTGAGACGCCTGAGTCCAAATGAGAAGGGGGCAGGGCCAGCAAAGCTGGTCCCGCTCCCTGGAGTGGCCCTGACTCCTGGGTGACGTGACCCTTGACTGTCCTCAAGGACCGTGCCCTCACTGGAGAGAGCGAGAGAAAGGGAAAGGTTGATGATCACGCCATGATCCCTTGTCCTTCATTCTCCTTTTGGGATTTGGGCATGCCTGACTCTGCACTGCCTTAACCACCATGCCTTGGCCAGCCTGCCCAGTACTGTTTTTAATAATCCATTCCCAGGTGACTGTGACTCAAGCACTCATCTTTCAGACAAGTTGTGACCACCTGAAGCCTCTTCCCTCTTCCCTCCCTCCTGTCTATCTTGGTCTCCGTCTCTTGATATTACAGTAGGGTCTTAAAGAGAGGCCGGCGTTACCTAAAGGGGGGGTTCTAAGCACACGTGAGTGTGCACGGCCATGTGCCTGCATTTCAACGTCAAATATAAGTGACTTAAGGCCTCCTCATCTAGTCAATAAATCAGTCACATATTAATTATTTATTGCATGCTATGGATGACAAAGAATTTGAAAAGTTTGAGAGTTTAGTAGGAGAAGCAAAATTAATAATGCCATTTGCAAAAAACCTTCTTTAAAAAGTCTATTTATTTCTTCTATGAATGAGTGACAGAGCAAGCCAGAGAGGGAGAAAGAGGGAGATAACTCCCAGCAGGGTCTCGATGCCTGCAATCCATCCCATGCTCAGCCAGCCTGGGTCATGGGCACTCACGTGCCTGGATCATGAACACTCACGTGCCTGGATCACGAACACTCACGTGCCTGGATCGTGAACACTCACATGCTTGGATCGTGAACACTCACGTGCCTGGATCGTGAACACTCACGTGCCTGGATCACGAACACTCACTTGCCTGGATCATGAACACTCACATGCCTGGATCATGAACACTCACATGCCTGGATCATGAACACTCACGTGCCTGGATCACGAACACTCACGTGCCTGGACCGTGAACACTCACGTGCTTGGATCGTGAACACTCACGTGCCTGGATCGTGAACACTCACGTGCCTGGATCACGAACACTCACGTGCCTGGATCATGAGCACTCACGTGTCTGGTTTATGAACACTCGCGTGCCTGGATCGTGGGTACTCAACGTGCGTGGATCACGGGCACTCGCGTGCCTGGATCGTGGGCACTCACGTATGGGATCCTGGGCACTCACGTGCCTGGCATACTCAGAGCTCTCTGGATGCAAACCCAGAACACTCCCTTGTGGACTAGGCCAGGAAAACCACCTCTACACTGTGTCATGTTGGTTGTGGGTACTGAGGTTCTCCGGAGTGGAGAAACGTGAATGCAGGCTTAGTATCTGGGGAGAGTTTCATGGACGAGGTAAGACCTCCCTGGGCTGAGGAGCATAAGTGGTGCTCGGTGGGATGGAGCGAGGACATGGGAGGTGGGCCTACCTAAGTCACGCCTAATTCATTAACGATTTCTGGCTTTGATGTTCACTCACACAGGGCCACCTTCGTCAGCCTTTCCACAGACTGCATTTCTGGATGTCTCCAGCCCCAGACAATCTGTCCTAGCAGGTTGGGTAGAAAGACAGAGCTGAATGCTAAGGAGGAACCAAGGACGACATATTATAATCCCTGCTCTAGGGCACATCTGCACATGACCTGAGGCAAGTCTCGTTCTCACTCAGGGCTTTCCTCTGACTGCTCCTCTGCCTGGACTTGGTCCCCTTATCTCCCTTGCCTCCAAGTCCCTGCTCTAATGGCACTGCCCAAGGAGACCTATCCTGATCACCCTACTTAAATGTAGAACTCTTCCATACTCTGAATGCTCTAGGTTGTCCATAGTTCTTGTCAATTTCTAAGATATTGCATCATTAAATTTTTTTTTTTTTTTTGCCACAGGGCATGTGTACTTTCCGGAGAGAAAAACTGAGAAATCACTCCCCAGTGGGGATGGCCTTACCACAATCCCTTCTCCACCATTCTCCTCTCAGAATTTTGGGCACACATGCGCCTGTGCCCAGCATGATTTTCAAGCTGCCAGGTCTGGGACTTGAACCACAAAGTTAGCCATGTGGGATCCAGCACCTTAACTCTCATGCCACCTGCTGGTCCTGACCCTGCATCATTAATTTTTTGAACGATGTTTGTTTTTTATTTTTGGGGTCCCCCTACTCTTCACCATTAGAAGGGTGCCTGTTTTCTGCCTCCCACCCCCGAATCTGGCTCATGGCTTCTGATTAGTAAATGTTGACCTTGTGGATGAATGGAGCCATCTCTTCCTTTCCCCCAGCCAGGAATCTAGGACAGAGGGATCCATAGAAACCAACTAAGCAGGTCACCCCCATGAACTCAAGATCTCTCTTTGCATTTCTGAGGGGACAGCTATTAAAGGTACTTGGCTCAGAGCTGGGCCTCTTCCTTATTTTCTGCAGGCCTGAAGACATAGCATTTTTTTTTTCTGTTTTGTTTTTTATTTTATTTTATCTTTTTAAAATTTAAATTTATTTACATTCATATTACTATATATCATTGTAACATACAAAATGAGATTTTTCCATCCAGAACACGCTGTATATTGGCTTCAGTCAAGCACATCAACATACGTGTTATCGTCAACAAATAATTTTCTGTTTCTTGTTTCCTGTATATTTTGCTTTTTCCCCATCCTTGATTCCCTATCTCTCACCTCTGCCATCTTCCACCCTCCTCCCACACTGTCTCTGGTATCCATGGTTGCTTTCTATGCCTTTTCACCCCCACATTTTATTGAATCACTAAAGATCTTAATTAGTCTAAATATTTTCAATAGCAAGTGCAGCTGATAAATACATATCCATGAACGCAAGTCTGACTTTAGACATAAACCTCAGTGAGTAGAATGAACACACTATAAAGTAGCACCTAGCTGGGGCTATATAGCTTACTGCAGTCATCAAATAGGTATTTTGAATGCATTCTTTCTTAATTTCAAGAAAAACAGTTTTCGTGCTTTTTTTCCCGAAACTTTTTTTTTAATTAATTCATTTACATTAAGACCTACCATTTGGAAGTGGGAAAGGAAGGGAAGAAAGTCGACCTTGTTCTGCATATTAATGTGACATTCGGAGTGTTGAGAAGGCAGCGCCTTGAACTGTACGCGCAGCTCAGAAATGATCTCTCCTCATCTTTCCAGATTTCGATGGTGCGGATAACCAGAGGCCCACTCTCCGTGGGCTGGTCCAGCCCCTCTGCAGCAATCCTCCCCCCAGAGACTGACGACGCCTTCATTCACATCTGTTGTCCTGACAGCTCCCTGTGGACGAGGCTGGTCTACATTGTCCTCCTCACCTCCCTCACCAAAAAGTCCTTCCCCCACCCTCACCCTGTCCCCTCTTTACCATCTCTGTAAACGACGCTATCACATACAAGTCCCAACCTCCCGATCATCTCTGATCCCTTTCCCCTTCACTCTTTTATTTTTATTTTTTTTGCTATAGGGTGCATGCACTCACCAGACAGACAGAGAGAAACAGAGAGACAGAAAGCAAGAAATCACCCCCCAGGGGGGATGGCCACGCCGCAATCCCTTCTCCTCCATTCTCCTCTCTGGATCTTGAGCACACACACACACACACACACGCCTGGTGTGAGTTTAAGCCACCGGGTCCGGGACTCGAACTGCAGTCGACTATGTGGGAGTCCAGTGACATAGCCATTACGCTAACTGCTGGTCCCCCCTTCACTCTTTTTTGTTTTATTTTTTTTTTGAGAGGTTTTTTTGCTATAGGGTGCATGCACTCACCAGACAGACAGAGAGAAACAGAGAGACAGAAAGCAAGAAATCACCCCCCAGGGGGGATGGCCACGCCGCAATCCCTTCTCCTCCATTCTCCTCTCGGGATCTTGGGCATGCCCGCACACACGCCTGGCGTGCGTTTAAGCCACCGGGCCCGGGACTCGAACCGCACTCGGCTACATGGGAGGCCAGCGACATAGCTATTATGCTAACTGCTGGTCCCAAGCCATCTTTCTTTTGTAAAAAAAATATTTTTAAAGAATTATTTAATTTATTATTAGTATTACTTTGAAATTTCTATAGGGCATGCACACTTACCAGAGAGAGAGACAGATGGAAGGAAAGAGAAGTGAGAAAGCAATCCACTAGGTGTGTCTGCATCAGGGAGGGCCCTGATGCAGAAAAATCTCCATCAAATAGATGGTCCAGGAGAGGTTAATAAAGGGACCACATGCGAAGATGTAGGTGAGGGACGTGAAACTGACAAGGACGCTGGTGCTCCTTTTCGCAACGGCAGGGAACTGACCCCACCCCTAGGCTTGCATGGGGCAGGGACAGAGAGCCGCTGCTGGAACCCGAGGGTGCAGCCCTACTTCATAGGAAAGGCTGTGTCCCGGGGCTGTGAGCCAGCAGGCAGGCTGTGGGGGAATCACTGCTTTGCCTCGTCCCATCTAGTCCTTCTCTTTGACCTAACCCAACCAGAAGCCAAAGGATAAGCCTGCCAGTTGAAGCAGCCTATGAAGGTCAGTCCTTCCAGACACGTGCTTGGAGAGGGTGGAGACGGGATTTGAGGAGCACCTGGGAGGTATCCAGAACCCACTGTGGAGGAATGCAGGCCTCACAGCTGGAGCAGCTGTATTCTAGGTCTAGGAAAGTTCTGGTACAGGGGCCTGGGAAGTCTCTGTAGATGAACGAATGACAAAATGACAATTCTTTGTCTTTGGGGTATGTGTCTGTTCAGCCCAACGGTTATTAGCTATACAATAAATAGATGTGCTTTCAGTTCCCACGGGTGAGGGGGTGGTTAACAATGGACTCACCGTGGAAGGTCTGTGCCCTCCTACCTTGGGCTATGCTGGGCTGCTGGGAATCTCCCCCTTCAGGGGCTCAGCTCAAGCTCTGATGGCTCAGATTTGGGGGAATACCCCTTGATTGGACACTGGAGGGATTGATTTGAGATTGAGATCAATCTCCAAGACGCTGAGGTTTCACGAAAGATGGGTTGAGATTCATGAGGTGGAAGCATGAGAAGTACTTTCATGGGACTGTGCTAAACTGAGGGTAGGTTGTTCCCCAGGAATGTATTTTTTTTTTTTTTAGAGGTTTTTGCTATAGAGTGCATGCACTCGCCAGACAGAGAGAGACAGAGAGACAGAAAGAGAGAAATCATCCCCCAGGGGGGATGGCCACACCACAATCCCTTCGCCTCGGTTCTCCTCTTGGGATCTTGGGCATGCAGGCACCCGCCCCCGGCGTGAGTTTTAAGCCACCGGATCCGGGACGCGAACCGTGGTCTACTACGTGGGAGTCCAGTGACATAGCCATTACGCTAATTGCTGGTCCCCCCAGGAATGGTTTAACTTACGCTGTTGCCTCTGGTTGTGGCAAGCAAAACCCTCGGGCCACCTGTTAAGCAATACATTTTCCTTTGAGTTGGAAGAGATTGTATTAACATCCAAGCCATCTTTTTTTTTTTTTTAATTCTTTTAAAAGAACTATTTAGTTTATTATTATTGTTATCGTTATTATTTTAAAATTTCTATAGGGCATGCACACTTACCAGAGAGAGAGAGACAGAGGGAGAGAAAGAGAGGAGGTGAGAAAGCAATCCCTTAGGTCTGGGACTTGAAATGCGGTTGGCCATGTGCGAGTCCAGCGCCTTAACCACCGCATCACCTGCTGGCTTTAAAGCCATTCTTTTAAAGGAAGATATGTCAAGAGTAACCATAGGTGTGCCCCAATTGAAGAATAAGGTGTCAAATATGCAGATTTGTTATTGATGCCTCCCAATGTACAGTCATGTCCTGCATGATGACTTCATTTTCTTTTATTTTGCTATGTGCACTCACCAGAGACAGACAGAGACAGAGAGAGAGGAAAAGTGAGAAATCACCCCTCGGGGAGATGGCCATATTGCAACTTCTTCATTCTCCTCTCAGGATTTTGGGCATGCATGCTGCACATGCCCAGTGTGTTTCAAGGCACGGGATCTAGAACTTGACCTGCACAGTCGGCCATGTGGGATCCAGCTCCCTTAACCTCCATACCACCTTCTGGCCCCATAAGGACATGTTTGGTCAATGTGAGACCCCATGTAGAATGGTGGACCCATAAGGTTGTGATAAGCTAGGCCGCATTGCCCAGGTGTACGGTAGGCTACACCATCCGGCTGTGTTAGTGCACTCTGTGACACCAGCACGTGATGAAATCCTAACAACGCATTTCTCAGAAGGTCTCCCCATCGTTCAGTGATATGCATGACTGTCTTTGATGACAGACTTGTCCTTTTGTTTAAAGTCTAACAGAATGTCACCTGAGCAGTGCAGAACTTTGTCCTGGGCATGGGCCCGATAGGATTAGGCTTTGGGCAAAGTAAGGTTCATTGTGGGCGTTGCAATCTTTACCTGGGAAATGAGAGGAGGAGAGAGAGAAGGAGCTGAAACAACCTTTCAGGAAGGGGAGGTGCATTTTAAGTATCTTTTTTGTGGTGTTTCATGTATAGATTGGGTCATTGGGCAAATGATGTATTTTTGTATAGAAAAATATAGAAAAAATATGTCATGACTTTTCTGACAACCTGATAATTTCGAATACTCATTAAAACCATCTTATGAGGTCAGCAGTATTATTGTTTCCTTTGTAAATGATGAGTCACGAGACTGGGAAGAGATTAAGTGAGTTGTCCTCATCACACAGCCAGGAAGTAGAGGAACAGCCCTCTTCGGCCTTTGGTTGTATATTTCTCAAATCTGTGGTCTCCACTGCCAGGAGTTGGCATGAAAGGCTATGGGAGCTTGACCATGACATGGAAGGATTTACCTCTTCTTGGCCTTTCTTTAGATTTTTTTTCCTTCTAGACTCTTCCCTGAACCAGTTTTCAGATGAAGAAAAGGATTGATGGAGCCCTTGATTCTGGAAGGTGTGAGTGAGAGGGAAGAAAAGACGTTTGGCCATGAGCAGAGAAGCAAGTGGGTACATTTTTGCTTCATACTTTCTCCCATATGAAGAACACAATCTGTTTTTGGTTTTATTGATTACCAGAGGGCACATATGTGTGTGTGTGTGTGTGTGTGTGTGTGTGTGAGAGAGAGAGAGAGGAGAGAGAGAGAGAGAGAGAGAGAAAGAGAGAGAGAGAGAGAGAAAGAGAGAGAGAATCCTGCAATGGGTCATGGTAATGCCATGATTCTTTTTTCCTCCATTTCTCCTTCCTGTCAAGATGGGCACGTACATCTGCCTGCATGTTTGTCAAACTACAAGGGCCAGGATTCGAACCAGGGTCGGCCATGTGGTATCCATTTCAGAAGCATCGAACTTACCCATTGAGCTGCAGGGCTGCTCAGAAATGTCCCTTGTTTTAGAGAAGAGATAGTGAGTTGGGGTGAAAAATATCTTCCTAACACAATCATAGCAACAATGATTAGGAAGCAATGTGGATAATGTGTTGGCAGGTAATCAGGAGTGAATGTTGCATGAGTCAATAGGCTGATCATCATTTCTTGAATTTCAAGGAGACGGGACAGAACTTCCTTAGTAAACATAGGAATATTGGCTCATGGGATTTTCCCCATTGCATGATGTTTTTGCAATCAGAGAACACCCTTTGTGTAAGGGAAATTCAGGGTGGCAAAAAAGAGAAATATGCTCTCCCAAGACCTTTATTAATGGGAAAAAAAATTAGAAAAAAAAGCATGAGAGAGGTAATTGTTGGGGGAAAGCTTAGCTCTGTGCAGAAAGAACCACGAAGACAACCCAAGGTATGTGTGGGCTACATGACGTAGGGGGTGTGTTTCTCTTCAGTCTGACCATCTCCAGTGA
The DNA here is from genome assembly GCF_000334495.1 of Tupaia belangeri chinensis. Lineage (NCBI taxonomy): Eukaryota > Metazoa > Chordata > Mammalia > Scandentia > Tupaiidae > Tupaia > Tupaia belangeri. The sequence goes on from NW_006159947.1 coordinate 341,965, forward strand.
CCACAAGGTAAGGGAAGCCAGCCCAGGGGTCATAACAGTTGTGCCATGCTCAATTTCATCATCTTTGAGGTCCAGAGAAGATACCAAACTCAATGAGCACCTAATGACTATGGCAGGTAATCTAACATTTACTAAGATTCCCAGTTCTCTTCCCCTCCTCAGAGGCATGGAAGACTATGTTTTCCTGTTCCTCCACTAGTTAGAAGGACTAGGATGACTAGTTCTAACCAAAAGGCTAGGAATACAATGATTGGTGTCACTTCTGGGGAAACCATTGAAAAGCTGGTGTGTGAGTGTCCATCTTAGTCCCCTCGCCATGACGAACCAGGAGAGGGAATGCTGGGATGGAGATGCCCGAGCCTGAAGTCTGGAGTAGTGAGCTACCACATGGAGGGCAAGTGTCCCAGAGCCACCTGGACCTGATGGATTCAGGATGAGCTGAAGTGAACCGTCATGGGAATGCCTGAGCCATTTGGAGATGTTTGTTATTGCAGCCTGACCCAGCCTATCCTGACTAACGTACTAGTGTGACACACACACACACACACACACACACACACATACACACACAAAGTCGGGAAGAACGTACAAAATAGGATGTTGGCTTGGTTCTGATAGAAGCCTCTGAAACAGACAAATCACACAGAGAACAGGGGTTCAGAGGTGACCCCTCTCTTCCGCCTCTCCCCATCAGCTCTTCCCTGGGGCATCTGCAGTCGTAGCTCCTACGGGTCCATGTGTGGTTCCTTCTCAGGTGGTCACTGTTCTTACCCGATCTATTCCCTTTTGTTCTACCTCCTCTCACCCAGGGTCTGATAGTGTGTCCTTCCCGGCCCCGGTGTGTGTTCTCAATCATTCCACTTTGTTCAAAGAATGGGGTTGAAGGTACTTAGACCCTGGTGAGGCCTGTGATAGAACAACCAGACTTTTCCCCCAGAAAGGACGGCCTCCTCTTAGCAGGAATTCTAGAAGTATGAGGCTGAAAGAATCCGGCGTTCTGCATTGTCTGTGCTGTGTCTCAGGAAGAGGGGTTGTGCACCCCCAGGAAGGTAGCAACAGGAGGGGACCACACTACTCCTTCTGCCGAACTAACAGACAAGAAAAGGAGCCTCCTCTCTGGCAGGCCTCTGTGGGTGCCCAGTAAAGGCTGATAATGATGGCGCCTGACTTTTCATTTATATGGTCTTTTTTAGTTTCTGCCCTAACCTGAATGGGGTGTCAAGGGAACTATTAATGGCCGCTATTCACACACACGTGACTGGGTATTTATATATTACCTGCCCACTTCATAAAGCGTTAATGAATGTTTGCGAAGCTCTTCGAAATCCTCTGGTGAAAGGTGCGACGGTAAGTGAAAAATATTATTATTATTATTAGAAGGTAATAGACAGCTTTGAATGATCGGTCATAAGAGTAATTGACATAGCGTTAAAAGAAGCCCCAGAAATCATCCAGACAGATTCTGCTCCTCCAGCCCCATCAGCCTCCACATTACATATATTACACTGTTTCCCTGACACCCATTCTAATAACCATATAATTCACACATTAAATCACCACTTCCAGGGAAAGGTTGAGCTCACTCAGAGCTCTATTGATAGCGACACGGAGAGGGTATTAAATGTTGAAAGGTCTGAAATGGAGGAGAAGTGCTCTCAGAAGGAGGAGCCGGACTCGGCCACTGAATGACCACCATGTTAAGAGGGTATAAGACGGGAGCGAGTCAGGGACACTTGGGAGACAGAGGAGACTTTAACTAGATATGCTATTGGGAAGCCGTGGAAACAATAACAATCTAAAGAGGGGCCGGGACCAGCAGTTAGCGTAATGGCTATGTCGCTGGACTCCCATGTAGTCAACTGCGGTTCGCATCCCGGACCCGGTAGCTTAAAACTCACGCCAGGCACGTGTGCTTGCGTGCACAAAATCCCGAGAGGAGATTGGAGGAGAAGGGATTGTGGCATGGCCATTCCCCCGAGGGGTGATTTCTTGCTTTCTGTCTCTCTGTCTCTCTCTGTCTGTCTGGCAAGCGCACATGCCCTATAGCAAAAAAACTCTCCCAAAATAAATAAATAAATAATAAAGTAAGAGAGTACATGGCAGGATTCAGTTTTATTGTACACCCTCTGTTCTGAAAAACAGTGGCAGCACTTGGAGTTATTTACTGTTTCTCAGTCTTCCATGTCAAATCGAGTCTGGGTCAATGTTGGCCAATGGGTCCAATTCACTTGCTAACTCTGGTCTTATGGCGGAAGCCGTCTGAATGCAGTGTCGTGGAGAATCGTGGACACATTCACACTCCATAGAATGGAGTGCTGTGATCCATTAGTAATGCCTGCCCTGGAAGAGGGAAGGGCAGTGGGGAGCATCTAAGTGGGCCAGGCCTGACTAGGTGTAGGATGGAGGGTAAGGACAACTTGGACCTAGTTCAAGGTTACTTTTATTCTGATTTAGAATCAAAGCTATTAAATGTTGTCAAAGGACTTGCTCTTGTTCTTCTGATCAAGGATCGATCACGTTAGCTGAGTGGCAATCTCCAAGGAGGAAGAAGACAACGAGAGTCACTCGAGGCACTCAAAGGGAAAAGAATGTGGACCTATTGTCTTTCATGCTCCAGCCACAGTAGCGCCAGAAACAACTTAGGCTGCCTACTCAGGTTGTAATTCTGCTGCTCTCCAAGCTGCAGGGTCTGGGAGTCGTCCTCTTCTACCCACTTCCCATGGGTAGGCCTGTTCCTGGCTTCCCACAGTGGACCACGCAGTGTCCGTGCCATGGAGCGGTATTCTGTGAAGAGGTTCCAGATCTGTTGGATGATATGCTGCTTCTTGAAGTCTTGTTATCATGCAGGGGTTCACGTATCAATGAATTTCATTTCTAAAAGCTTAGCATTTTCTGATTTCTAGCTTGTCTACAAGAAGTGAGATGGACTCCCCACCTTTTTTTTTTTTTTTTATCAGTAGAGATAGGGATATGGGCAGGTGTCTCTTTGGGATCATTTCTTTATCAGCATTCATCATCATCGTTGTAGTGGTTGTTTATTGGGCTCTTGCTCTGCCTGAAGGAGTGCTCTAAGGACTTGCTTTCATGTCGGCATTTAATTCTCTCACTGCACAATGACCTATGAACCAACTCAAAAAGGTTGAAATTTGGTAACGTAAAAAAGTCACTGGTTTTAGGACCAGCAGTTGGTATAATGGCTATGTTGCTGGACTCCCATGTATTCAACTGCAGCTCGAATCTTGGACCCGTTGGCTTAAACTCACACTGGGTGTGTGTGCATGTGTGTCCAAGATCCCAAGAGAATGGAGGAGAAGGGATTGTGGCGTGGCCATCCCCCCGGGGGGTGATTTCTCTCTTTCTGTCTCTCTGTCTTGGTTCAGTGAGACCAGCAGGTGTTGTAGAGGTTAAGGTTAAGGCATTAGATCCCACGTGGCCGGCTGTGCCATTTGAGTCCCAGACTTAGTGGCTTAAAAATCACACTGGGCACTTGTGTATGTGTGCTCAAAATCTCAAGACAAGAATGGATTAAGGTCATCCCCTTACTGTCTCTGTCTTTCCCCAGCAAGCATCATATAACAAAAACTAAAACAAAACCCCAAAACATTGGTTCATCAAAAATGGGCCTTCATTAGTAGTCTGCCTGGCTCCCTTGGTCAGTTCTATTAGAAAACCATTACCACATTTACATAAATGATCGGAAACTATTATCAGGTAATATGGAGGCCTCGATCTATTTCTCAAAGTGGAACTTACAATGGACGTCTCGATACATTCTTCTCTCCTTTGCTTCCATCCTGGGTCCTGGCCTTGTTTGTCTAAACCCAACAGACAACAAGAAGAGAAGAAATAGAGCTGTGTGGTTAGTGAAGAGCTTGCCAAAAGAAAAAAAAAAGGAATTCATAATACGGAGAACATAACTGGAGTAGCTCTCTGATTTAACTGTTGCTGCTGAAATCTGGGCCGCACCAAATAATTTAGAGCAGGAAGAGATCTTTGAATTCTGGAAAGATTCAGAGTAATTAGACAGGCAGAGAGAAAGGTCCAAAACCCAGGCCACTCCCTTCAGGCAAGGTTTGAGCAGTGACATAAATCCTTACTAAAGAGCTGTAATAGTCTCCTTTTAAGCTCCTTAAAGATAAGGACTGGGTCATTTTTTAAAAAAATAATTATTTATTTATTATTATCATTACTTTTTAAATTTGCTAGCAAGCACACGTGCTCGGCAGAGAAAGGAGAGAAAGAGAGAGAGAGAGAGAGAGAGAGAGAGAAGTCACCAGGTTTGGGAATTGAACCGTGGTCAGCCATGTGGGAGTCCAGTGCTTTATACCATGCCACCTGCTAGCCCAAGACTGGGCCTTACTCTTTTGTGCATCTACAGTGAACTGTATAGAACATTTTGAGGGACTTTGTGACTCTTTTTCGGATGATTGAACTGTTGACTCCTGACATCACGAGGGGCCTCCCTGTCCCCACATAGCCGTGGTGCCCACGGGTTAAGTTGTTCGGTCTCTTTCAGCTCTTTCTACACTGGCTCATTGGCTGCTCTCAATTTGCCCTCTGCAATCTTTCTTTTGCTGTTCAGGAGTGTCTTCTGTAAGGAATTTTGGATCAGATTCCATAACTCATCAGCCACTTCTGATTGCTAGGACACTTCCTGTGGTCCCTGAGATAGTTCTTACTCTATTATTCAAGACTCAGTTTCTTTGCTTTAAGAGTTAAATGCCAAATATAATGCAAATCTCATCCCTTCTCCTCTCTCCAGCATCCACTGGTGCTGTGGTCTAAGTGTCTCCTAGATTCCTATGTTGACACCCAGTCCTTAATGCAACCTTATTACATGGTGGGCTTTTGAGAGGGAATTAGGATCTCATGAATGGGATTAATGCACTTATACAACAGGCCCGAGGCAGCTCCTTGGTGCCTTCTGGCCTGGCAGCAAGACACAGCTGGAAAGCACCGTGGACGCAGAGAACAACCCTCACTAGACATCGATTCCACTGGCACCTTGATCTCAGCCTTCCCAGCCTCCAGGATCAGGAGCAATGACTTTCTGTTGTTTATAAATTACCCAGTCTAAGGTATCGTGTTAGAGGAGCCCTAAAATACAGCTAGACAGCTAGAATTGTGGCTCTAGTGACTTGGCATATGAATATGTGTATAGGTATGTCTAAGTGTGCCCCCATGCATGCCTAAGTACATGTGTTGGTGTGTATGCGTGGAGGTATGTGACTGTGTGTAGGTGTGTGCGCAGGTGTGCCTGATTGTGTGCATATTTATCATGGGGAATGGGTCTGCCTCTTGGACATTGCCTCCCTTTTCTAAGAATTTCAAGGTGCCAGGGGAGGAGGAGGAAAGGACAAACATCTCCCTGTCATGTCGGGCATTTGCATGTGCCCCTTGATCAGTGGTGACGCT
>NW_006159947.1:347802-358674 GCF_000334495.1 Tupaia belangeri chinensis
TAGGTCCTTTCAAGATGCAGCTTCATCTTACAGCAGCCTCTGGCTGGTGGCATCCTCTGTGTTCCTCGGGATGTATGCATGTCATTGTCCTTCATGCTATGGCAGTCCCCGGACTTTGCTGTTATCTAGAACTCTCTCTGGTGGTACAAGATCTATCTGCCCTACCTTCCTTCCCCTGGAGCTCAAGGACGTGGTCCTGGCTCCCTCTTCCCTGACAATCTCATGCCTACCTCTCCCTCCCTTCCATGTCACACCTCCACAATGACCATTTATGTGGTCAGAGTCACTGTGGACAGATCACCAAGTCTCTTACCTACCCAGTCCTCTAATTGAGGAATGAAAGACTAGTCTCTTTCTTCACTACCCCCTGTCTTGAGCAACAAGTCTCTTGAGCGCCCTCTTAGGATGAGAGAAGGAATAATCACCAACACTTCGCTTACCCTACTGCCACCTTCTTGCTCTTAGTGCCCCCTTTATATCAACTGGTGTGATATGAAGGGAGGCAGTGGTTGGTAGGGCCACTCCAAAGATACTTCTTGGCACTTCCTGCAAGTTCTAGTTGCAACGTCCTTTGGTTTTAAACAATAATTCTATTTGCATTTCTAGGACAACAAGGAACGTTCTAGCATATTTTTATACAGAGAGTTGTGCATTCTAACTCTTTATTTACAGCCAAATTACCTTTATTCAAACAAAGAGCACAAGAACTAAAATTAGAGGCAAATGGTAAATAAGTAAACTGATACAGCTTATATTTTAGAGTGTATTTATTATTATCTATTATGGTAAATATTATTACCATTTATTAGCTCTATTTATATCTAATATAGCTAATACGTGGTAAATAAAATGAAACAAATACAGAATGTGAAGCAATATGTATTACTTGTTAGAGATACCATAAACTTGGCTCCGTAATAATAATAGCGGGACCAGGAGTTGGCCTTATGGCTATGTTGCTGGACTCCCACGTAGTCGACCGTGGTTTGAGTCCCGGAACCAGTGGCTTAAACTCACACCGGGCACGTGTGCATGCGTGCCCAAGATCCCAAGAGGAGAATGGAAGAGAAGGGATTGCGGCATGGCCATCCCCAGGGGGTGATTTCTCTTTCTGTCTCTCTGTCTCTCTCTGTCTTTCTGGTGAGCACATGTTCCCTATAGCAAAAGCCTCTCCAAAAAAAATTAATAATAATAATAATAGTTTAGTGTGTATCAGCTACTGTTGTAAGTGCTTGATGTAAGTGATCTCATTTAATTCTTCCAATACTGTAAGTCTATAAGTTCTTCCTTTTAATTTGCCAGAAGGCATGTGTGTGTGTGTGTGCTTGTTGGAGAGATACAGAGAGAGAGAAAGAGGGAAAGTGAAAAGGTACCCACCCCCCACTCACCCCCCCTTAGGGTGTGGCATGGTCAGCTGCAATCTTTTCTCCTCTCTTTCTCCCTCCTTCTGGAGGGAATGTTTTTCAAGTCTGATGTGTTTTTCAAGCCACTGGGTCTGTGGCTCTAACCACGTGTTTGGCCATGTGAGATCCAACTGCCTTATCCACCAGGCCATGGCTCGAGATAAATTCTTTCCTTCTTAGTGTTCTATGGGTGAGAAAATGGTGGCACCGAGAGAGAGTCCACTTGGACACAAAGGCATGTATCAGCAGCAAATGCGTGTGAAGGCACTGAGCTAATTTTCACAGTTGGCCTTCTGTGTGTGTGTGTGATGGTTCACTGTGTTGCTCAGACAGGACCATGGGAATGCCAAGGGGCCTGGCTGGGCATGGCTTCTAGGTGTGTCTGTGAGGGTATTCCAGAAGAGATTACCTCGGACATCAGTAGATGAGCAGAGGCTCCATTGCCACAGTGTGGGCAATGGAGAATCGTTCAATCCGCTGAGGGTATGAGTAGGACAAAAAGCAGAGGAAGGGAGGATTCCTTCCCTCTCTGACTTCTTATGTGAGAGGGACGTTGGTCTTCTCCTGGTTCCCTGGTTCTCGTGCCCCCATAGACACTGACTGAAATCACACCCCAGGCTTTATTAGGACTTCAGTTTGTGAACAGCAGGTCATGGGACTTCTCAGCCTCCAAAATCACATGAGTCAAATTTCATTTACAAAAACTAACTAAATACACACACACACACACACACACACACACACACATGGGGGCTTCAGAAGGGTCATGGAAAATGCATATTATGAAAATGCTCCAAAATAAACTTGAAACTTACATTCACTGCTTTTTCCGTGAACTTTTTGAGTTCCCATTGTGTATGTGTATGTGTGTGTGTGTGTGTGTGTGTATTTACATATTCGTCCTTTTGTTTCTGGAAGGACATTCTAAGTAGAACTTACAAGAAGGGTCAAGAAGTTTCTTTGAACTGGTCCAACCACCACTACTTTCACATCACCCAGGTTCTATGGGGATCCCTGATAATGCAGAGTGTCACTATCACAACTTTAAGGCCACTAAAGCAAAATCTAAAATATCAAGTATTTAGCATCAGATCCTTCCAAGAGGAGAAAGAACAAATGCAGTGTTAAGAACATAGATTCCAGATCAGACTATATGAGTTCAGACTTAGCTCATCTTTCCTAACTGGGTGGCCATTTACAGCTGGGGTTCCTCTGCTTCGATTTTCAGGAAGCAGTATTAGCCTACAGGGTTGAAAGAAGAATTAAGAGTCACACTACCAGAAGAAGTACGTGGCGTGGTGGTTAAGGGTACTGGACTCCCACATGGTCGACCATGGTTTGAATCCCAGACCTGGCAGCTTGCTTTCTTACTTTCTCTCTCTCTCTCTGTCCCTCTCTGGTCAAATTAAGATGAGTAAATAAATAAATAAAGTTAAATAAAATAATTCTTTTTTTTTTTTGTAGAAGGAGCGGTTTTTGCTATAGGGTGCCTGTGCTCACCAGAGAGACAGAGAGATAGGGAGACAGAAAGCGAGAAAACACTCTCCCGGGGGATGGCCACACCACAATCCCTTCTCCTCCATTCTCCTCTGGGGATCTTGGGCATGCATGCACATGCGCCCAGCATGAGTTTAAGCCACCGGGTCCAGGACTCCAACCATGGTCAACTACATGGGAATTCAGTGACATAGCCATTATGCCAACTGCTGGTCCCAAAGTTAAGTAAAATAATTCTTTAAAAAATATTCTACTGGGTTGGTGGAAAAGTCATGATGCTTTCTTGTATTAAAAAAAAGCATAGAAAAACACATCATGACTTTTCCAACAACCCTATTGTAGCCACATTTGAAAAAAACGCGTAACGTTAATTACAACGTGTAATGTTACCCAATATATTTAAGATTCTTATTTGAATGTGTAATTAATATAGAAAATTGTTAATGAGCTGTATTTGGTTCTTTCTTTGTCCTTAGTCCTTGGAGACTGTCGTGTCATTTACACTTGAAGCACGTCTGTGTGCACTAGACTCATGTCTTGTGCTTAAAGACCAGCAGAGGACTAGCAGGTGGTGCAGGGGTTAAGGTGGCCGGATCCCACATGGCCACAGGAGCAGTTTGAGCCCTGGACCTAGCAGCTTGAAAATCATGCCAGGTGCATGCACGTGGGCCTACAATCTGAAGAGGAGAATGGAGGAAAAAGGATTGTGACTTAGTCATCCCTCTGGGGGACGATTTTCCACTTTCCCTCTCTTTTCTGTCTCTCTGGTGAGCACACACACCCTATAGCACACTACAAAAAACGAAAAGAAAATTAAAGATAAAAATTAAAAGTAGCACTAGAGGCTGTGGCTACCATACAACTACCATACAGAGGCACCTGGTAAGTGTTAGGAGGGTTATTCATTTTTCTACCTTCCAAATATTTTTATTTATTAAAACGATTTTTAAAGAATTATTTAATTTTGGGACCAGCAGTTAGTGTAATGGCTATGTCACTGGACTCCCATGTAGTTGACCGCAGTTCGAGTCCTGGACCCGGTAGCTTAAACTCACGCTGCGTGCGTGTGTGTGCGTGCCCAAGATCCCGAGAGGAGAATGGAGGAGACGAGATTGCGGTGTGGCCATCCCCCTGGGGGGTGATTCCTCACTTTCTGTCTCTCTGTCTCGTGCTTTCTGGCGAGCTCACGTGGCCTATAGCAAAAACCTCTAAAAATAAATAAATAAATAAATAACTTTAAAAAAGAATTATTTAATTTTATTTGTTATTATTATTATTTTTAAATTTGACCAGAAAGAGAAAGAGAGAGAGGGAAAGTGAGGAAAGCAAGCCACCAGGTCTGGGCCTCGAACTACCATGCCACTTGCCAACCTGCCTTCCATATATTTTTCTTCTCTCCTCTACTTCCACATCTTAGATAAATTTATCATCATCTTTGGCTGGAGAGACATATTACCCTCCTAACGTGGGCTTCCCACATCCACTAGTCACAGTGTCTGCCATCTGTTTGTCATATCAAAGTCCAAGAAGTCTTTTCAAAATATCTACCTGGTCGCGTTCTTATTCAACCTCCCTGAGCCTTCTCGGCACCACTGTCCTGCCTCCCCGTGTTTTAGTCACCAACCTCTGCTCAGTTCCATTCCCCTTCCTGAATCCTCAGACACCCCCTATCCTGTTTCCTCCCTCCTCTGTGTCTGCCTTAGGAAGCGTGGCCTGGAGGTTTCCAGCATCTGTCAGATGACTTTGTTAAGATGCTGTCATAGACTCGTGTTCTTGCCTGCAAAGCCCTTATCTCTGTTTGTCATTTTGTTTTCATTAGTGAGATCAATTAATTAGCCCATCCCTTGCCCCCGCTGGACTGTGACTTCCACCAGGGCAGGAGTTGTATTTTGTTTTTGTTGTAGTTTTGTTGTGTCCCCTACGCCTAGCCCAGTGCCCGAACTTTGCAAGCGCTCATAAAATCATTTGAATAAATAATTGAAATGAACCAGTATGTATTGGTTGCTCTCTCACACCATATACAAAAGCAGAAGGAAGGGGGATTTAAAACAAGGGGAAAATGCCCCTTTGTCAGCTTTTAGTTTAATTTACATTCTTAAAGAACAGAGGGATGCTAAAATAGACTAATGCGGCATGTAATGAGATTCAGAAAACTTCACACACATGGAAATATGAACACGTAGCGTGATGCAGACAAAGGTCTGAAGCGATTGTGTCCTTCACCTCCCCAGGCAGATAGAGCGAAAGGAGACGGGGGCCAGGAAGGCCTTTCATGAGCCGTATTCTAAGTACGAGATGGGCATGAAGAAGTATTGGTGGTAAGGAAAGCATAGGGCAGGGCCAGCAGGTAGCGTAGTGGTTGAGGTGCTGGACCTCCACATAGCTGACTGCAGTTCGAGTCCCGGACTGCGTGCCTGCTGAAAATTCCAGAGGAAGAATGGAGGAGGAGGGATTGGGCATGGCCATTCCCAGGGGGTGATTTCTCACTCTCCCTTTCACTGTCTCTCTTTCTCTCTTTTGCCATGTGCCCTATGGTAAAACCTTAAAAACAAGAAAAGCAAGCAAGCATGCATGGGACCCGGATTTCCTATGATCATCCTTCTTTGAAGCACTCCGTATTCTTCTCTCTGTAACAGTTGGCCTATCTTGGAAATCCGGCCTCTCAGAGAGTGGCAATGAGGGAAGGAAGGTGAGCTGGTGAGTCGGCCCCTGCTCCTGTCTTCCACAGGCTGTGTGCCGGAAATGCAGAGGACAACCAGGGAGCCCTGGGCTCCACCTCTTAGTATTGGGGGCTCACAGGTGTGACTAACCCATCTTAATTCTGTGTAGTTGAGCTCAGGGACCAAGAACTAGATGGGGACTGAAGTATGACATCAGGATACGTGAGCAGAGTGACAGGCAAGGTCGTTCAATAGGCTTCATGAGTCGGGTGACTCCTCTACTTGGGAGAGGCGGCACTGATGGTCAGAAGACATTGAGGAAGAGAGGGCACCAGTATCGCTCCCTCTTGGAGTGTGGAAATGGATGGTGCCTCTCTAAGCAAACATGAAGGTTGGGAACCAGCAGTTAGCGTAATGGCTATGTCGCTTGCCCCCGCTGGACTGTGACTTCCACCAGGGCAGGAGTTGTATTTTGTTTTTGTTGTAGTTTTGTTGTGTCCCCTACGCCTAGCCCAGTGCCCGAACTTTGCAAGCGCTCATAAAATCATTTGAATAAATAATTGAAATGAACCAGTATGTATTGGTTGCTCTCTCACACCATATACAAAAGCAGAAGGAAGGGGGATTTAAAACAAGGGGAAAATGCCCCTTTGTCAGCTTTTAGTTTAATTTACATTCTTAAAGAACAGAGGGATGCTAAAATAGACTAATGCGGCATGTAATGAGATTCAGAAAACTTCACACACATGGAAATATGAACACGTAGCGTGATGCAGACAAAGGTCTGAAGCGATTGTGTCCTTCACCTCCCCAGGCAGATAGAGCGAAAGGAGACGGGGGCCAGGAAGGCCTTTCATGAGCCGTATTCTAAGTACGAGATGGGCATGAAGAAGTATTGGTGGTAAGGAAAGCATAGGGCAGGGCCAGCAGGTAGCGTAGTGGTTGAGGTGCTGGACCTCCACATAGCTGACTGCAGTTCGAGTCCCGGACTGCGTGCCTGCTGAAAATTCCAGAGGAAGAATGGAGGAGGAGGGATTGGGCATGGCCATTCCCAGGGGGTGATTTCTCACTCTCCCTTTCACTGTCTCTCTTTCTCTCTTTTGCCATGTGCCCTATGGTAAAACCTTAAAAACAAGAAAAGCAAGCAAGCATGCATGGGACCCGGATTTCCTATGATCATCCTTCTTTGAAGCACTCCGTATTCTTCTCTCTGTAACAGTTGGCCTATCTTGGAAATCCGGCCTCTCAGAGAGTGGCAATGAGGGAAGGAAGGTGAGCTGGTGAGTCGGCCCCTGCTCCTGTCTTCCACAGGCTGTGTGCCGGAAATGCAGAGGACAACCAGGGAGCCCTGGGCTCCACCTCTTAGTATTGGGGGCTCACAGGTGTGACTAACCCATCTTAATTCTGTGTAGTTGAGCTCAGGGACCAAGAACTAGATGGGGACTGAAGTATGACATCAGGATACGTGAGCAGAGTGACAGGCAAGGTCGTTCAATAGGCTTCATGAGTCGGGTGACTCCTCTACTTGGGAGAGGCGGCACTGATGGTCAGAAGACATTGAGGAAGAGAGGGCACCAGTATCGCTCCCTCTTGGAGTGTGGAAATGGATGGTGCCTCTCTAAGCAAACATGAAGGTTGGGAACCAGCAGTTAGCGTAATGGCTATGTCGCTGGACTCCCATGTAGTTGACTGCGGTTCATCACGTCCTGGACCCAGTGGCCCCTGGGTGTATGCTATCGCACTGTGCTTACTCACTTTCCTATGGCTTGTGGAATGCACGCCTTCTGCTAGGTTGCAAGGACGTAGCAGCGGGCACGTCTGTCCTGCTGCAGCTGGATCCTGCCTGGCAGAAAGCAGACAGTCCGTAATGTTTTCCGAATGGATGTGTTTACCGACCACAATGCAGAAGGGAGGGCAGAGGCTGCAGGAGCAATGAGGTGACACGGGACACCATGGCATGCTGCTGTAGCTGTGCCTGTCCCCGCTGTGTAGGAGTGTGTGTGTGTGTGTGTGCCCTGCACCTCCACGTGAACCACAGAGCAGCCTTCACGGGCCAGCGCATGGAATTGTAGCTGCCAGGCAAAGCTGATTGCAGTAGAAGGTGATGATGTCGAGCCTTTCTTGTAGCATCGAGCATAGTTATTTTGTTTGTAGTATCAAGTCGTTTGAAGTTCCAAATTAATTATAAAATTGTGGTGTGTTTCAAAATGAGTACAGGGGCAAGAAAAGACAGGAGCCTTTTCATGAGACTATTCAAAGGAATATCTCCTTGAGGGGCCCTTCCAGTATACATGCAAATGTTTGTACCTGAACCAGTGGGATAAACTTCGCTTCTGCCTAGACACTTGTTCTTTCTTTAGCCTTCCCCAAGCGTGTGCAGCCACGGATTTGATGCGTATTACACAGTTGTAATGCAGCTTGGCAGTGCAATGCAGGTCATAGTGATGTAACCTCAGTGTGTGCAGACTTTTTCTGTAAATAGTTTGCATCCTGCGGGCCACACAATCTCTGTCCCAGCTACCCACCTCCCCTGGTGTGGTCCATAAGTGTTGTAGCCATAGACAATATTCCTCTTAGACTGCTTTCATTGTTGTCTAGAAAATCCTTAGTGGCTGGTAACAGAATACGTTTCTTTGTTTTTTTTTTTTTTTGTGGAGAGGTTTTTGCTATAGGGCGCGTGTACTCGCCAGAGAGACAGACAGAGACAGAGAGACAGAAAGCGAGAAATCACCCTCCAGGGGAGATGGCCACGCCACAATCCCTTCTCCTCCATTCTCCTCTCGGGCTCCTGGGCACGCACGCACACACACCCGGCGTGAATTTTAAGCCACTGGGTCCAGGACGTGAACTGCAGTCCACTACAGGGGAGTCCAGCGACACAGCCATTACGCCCACTGCTGGTCCCACAACATGCGTTTCTTACCACACAGTTTCCATGGCTCAGGAGTTAGCTTAGCTGGTCCAATGCTAAGGGGCTCCAAGAGGTACCATCAATGTGTCAGTAAGGACTTGCAGTCTCGTCTGAGGCTTGCCATCTTCTGAGCCCAGGGGTCTGTTGGCAGAATTCATTGCCCTGCAGCTGCGTAACGCATGGCAGCTGGCTTTCTCCGCAGGAGGCTCAGGCTGGGACCTAGCCCACATTTTAACCGCTCACTGAATAAGGTCGGGCTCACCCAGGGCAACATTCCTTTGGTTACCTCAAAGTCAACTGGTCATGGACCTTCGTTTCATTTGTAAAAGCACTTTACCTTCTGCTATCTGAGGTAATGTAATCACATCATGTTCACAGTTCCACCCACACGTGAGGACACCTCATCTGCATTCGAATAAAGCAACACATAGACACTGAAATGGGGAGATCGGATCATTTTTTTTTTTTTAGCTGTTACGAAAATAGTATTCTTCCCCTGATTATTTTTCTAATATTCAAAAATGTAAAAATATTTTTAACTTGTGGGCTGAAAAAGAAAAACATAGGCGTGGGCTGTCGTTTGTCACTCCTGGATATAACCTGTGAAAAGTGGAAGAGCTAGCCCTGGCAGCCTGGTAAGAAATGGTTTCCAAGGACCAGTAGTTGGCGTAATGGCTATGTCGCTGGACTCCCACATAGTCGACCGCGGTTCAAGTCCCGGACCCGGTGGCTTAAACTCACGCCGGGCGCATGTGCGTGCGTGCCCAAGATCCCGAGAGGAGAAGGGAGAAGAAGGGATTGTGGTGTGGCCATCTCCCCTGGAGGGTGATTTCTCGCTTCTATCTCTCTCTGTCTTTCTGGCGAGCGCATGCGCCCTATAGCAAAAACCTCGCAAAAAAAAAATGGTTTCCAGAATCAGATGTTCCATCCAGGGGAGGTGGCTTTGCAATAGACGGGTGCAATGCTGGAATTTAAGAGTGACCTTTTGGGGCGTAGGATACCAGGGACTTCTCTTAGAGCTATTCCTAGACAGACAGAAGACCAGGGTCACTGGCCTAAGGCCAGCTCCTGTTAGAGGTTACGGGACATCTCCAAAGTTGGGCTCACCAATGTACCCCAACTCAGGTCTCCCAGGGGCTTCCAGAAGTTGTCTTCTTTGTGTTTATTGCTGCAAACTGTGACTATTTTGAATTTGTTCAAGTGCTTATTTTTCTCAAGCTGGACTCATGCCACCCTGTATGGGGCTACTGCAACTTCACAGAGTCAATCAAAGATCAGCATGCTCTTAAGATTCACTGAAAATGTAATTTTGCTGGAACCAGCAGTTAGCGTAATGGCTATGTCACTGGACTCCCATGTAGTCGACCGTGGTTTGAGTCCCGGACCCAGTGGCTTAAACTCATGCCGGGCGCATGTGCATGCATGCCCAAGATCCCAAGAGGAGAATAGAGGAAAAGGGATTATGGTGTGGCCATCCCACTGGGGGGTGATTTCTTGCTTTCTCTCTCTCTGTCTCTCTTTGTTTTTCTGGCGAGCGTACACGCCTTATAGAAAAAAAAATACCCCCCCAAAAAATGTAATTCTGCTGAAGTGGGATTTAGGCAAAAATAAAGAAATAAAAATCATTGCTTTTCACATCACAATGTGCAATAATTATTTCAGATATTTGGATCATACATGTAGGTTCATTTTCATATTGTTTAAATCCAAATTTTCATCAGTGCAATGAAAAGGATCAATAGCTGTGAAAAGTATTCTTGTCCCAGAAGTTCCAGAAAGAAAGAATCCTTGTTCCAGAAGCTTAAGAGAAAAAGCATCGTTGTCCCAGAAGCTCAAGAGAACCACTACAACACTAGATGACCCATTAGACCTGAGAATCCTGAGGACCTGTCTCAGCACAAATGTACTCAACAAATATTTAAGTGATGCTTAGTATGTGGCCAGCCGTGTTCTAAACACGACACAAATATTAATAAATTAAATTCTCATACTAACCCTTTGAAGACAGTATTATCGGGTCTTTCTTAATGAAGAAACTGAGAGGCAGCACAATTAAATAACATGATCAACATCTCCTGATTGGTGTCTAAACCAGGATTTGAACCCCAGGACTGTAATTCCAAATTCTGCTTTCAGCCACTAACCCTATGTTTCCCTTCCAGCATATCATCATGTTTCCCTTCCAGCATATCATCATGATCATGATCATCATCATCATAAAATAAATTTTTCTTGGGACCAGCAGTTAGCATAATGACTATGTCGCTGGACTCCCATGTAGCCAACCACGGTTCGAGTCCTGGACCCGGTGGCTTAAACTCACACCGGGTATGTGTGCGTGCGTGCCCAAGGTCCCGAGAGGGGAATGGAGGAGAAGGGATTGCGGCGTGGCCATCCCCCC
>NW_006159947.1:359109-363036 GCF_000334495.1 Tupaia belangeri chinensis
GAACAGCATACGTTTCTTTGTTTTTTTTTTTTTTTTTGGAGAGGTTTTCACTATAGGGCGCGTGTACTCGCCAGAGAGACAGACAGAGACAGAGAGACAGAAAGCGAGAAATCACCCTCCAGGGGAGATGGCCACGCCACAATCCCTTCTCCTCCATTCTCCTCTCGGGATCCTGGGCACGCACGCACACACACCCGGCGTGAATTTTAAGCCACTGGGTCCAGGACGTGAACTGCAGTCCACTACATGGGAGTCCAGCGACACAGCCATTACGCCCACTGCTGGTCCCACAACATGCGTTTCTTACCACACAGTTTCCATGGCTCAGGAGTTAGCTTAGCTGGTCCAATGCTAAGGGGCTCCAAGAGGTACCATCAATGTGTCAGTAAGGACTTGCAGTCTCGTCTGAGGCTTGCCATCTTCTGAGCCCAGGGGTCTGTTGGCAGAATTCATTGCCCTGCAGCTGCGTAACGCATGGCAGCTGGCTTTCTCCGCAGGAGGCTCAGGCTGGGACCTAGCCCACATTTTAACCGCTCACTGAATAAGGTCGGGCTCACCCAGGGCAACATTCCTTTGGTTACCTCAAAGTCAACTGGTCATGGACCTTCGTTTCATTTGTAAAAGCACTTTACCTTCTGCTATCTGAGGTAATGTAATCACATCATGTTCACAGTTCCACCCACACGTGAGGACACCTCATCTGCATTCGAATAAAGCAACACATAGACACTGAAATGGGGAGATCGGATCATTTTTTTTTTTTTTTAGCTGTTACGAAAATAGTATTCTTCCCCTGATTATTTTTCTAATATTCAAAAATGTAAAAATATTTTTAACTTGTGGGCTGAAAAAGAAAAACATAGGCGTGGGCTGTCGTTTGTCACTCCTGGATATAACCTGTGAAAAGTGGAAGAGCTAGCCCTGGCAGCCTGGTAAGAAATGGTTTCCAAGGACCAGTAGTTGGCGTAATGGCTATGTCGCTGGACTCCCACATAGTCGACCGCGGTTCAAGTCCCGGACCCGGTGGCTTAAACTCACGCCGGGCGCATGTGCGTGCGTGCCCAAGATCCCGAGAGGAGAAGGGAGAAGAAGGGATTGTGGTGTGGCCATCTCCCCTGGAGGGTGATTTCTCGCTTCTATCTCTCTCTGTCTTTCTGGCGAGCGCATGCGCCCTATAGCAAAAACCTCGCAAAAAAAAAATGGTTTCCAGAATCAGATGTTCCATCCAGGGGAGGTGGCTTTGCAATAGACGGGTGCAATGCTGGAATTTAAGAGTGACCTTTTGGGGCGTAGGATACCAGGGACTTCTCTTAGAGCTATTCCTAGACAGACAGAAGACCAGGGTCACTGGCCTAAGGCCAGCTCCTGTTAGAGGTTACGGGACATCTCCAAAGTTGGGCTCACCAATGTACCCCAACTCAGGTCTCCCAGGGGCTTCCAGAAGTTGTCTTCTTTGTGTTTATTGCTGCAAACTGTGACTATTTTGAATTTGTTCAAGTGCTTATTTTTCTCAAGCTGGACTCATGCCACCCTGTATGGGGCTACTGCAACTTCACAGAGTCAATCAAAGATCAGCATGCTCTTAAGATTCACTGAAAATGTAATTTTGCTGGAACCAGCAGTTAGCGTAATGGCTATGTCACTGGACTCCCATGTAGTCGACCGTGGTTTGAGTCCCGGACCCAGTGGCTTAAACTCATGCCGGGCGCATGTGCATGCATGCCCAAGATCCCAAGAGGAGAATAGAGGAAAAGGGATTATGGTGTGGCCATCCCACTGGGGGGTGATTTCTTGCTTTCTCTCTCTCTGTCTCTCTTTGTTTTTCTGGCGAGCGTACACGCCTTATAGAAAAAAAAATACCCCCCCAAAAAATGTAATTCTGCTGAAGTGGGATTTAGGCAAAAATAAAGAAATAAAAATCATTGCTTTTCACATCACAATGTGCAATAATTATTTCAGATATTTGGATCATACATGTAGGTTCATTTTCATATTGTTTAAATCCAAATTTTCATCAGTGCAATGAAAAGGATCAATAGCTGTGAAAAGTATTCTTGTCCCAGAAGTTCCAGAAAGAAAGAATCCTTGTTCCAGAAGCTTAAGAGAAAAAGCATTGTTGTCCCAGAAGCTCAAGAGAACCACTACAACACTAGATGACCCATTAGACCTGAGAATCCTGAGGACCTGTCTCAGCACAAATGTACTCAACAAATATTTAAGTGATGCTTAGTATGTGGCCAGCCGTGTTCTAAACACGACACAAATATTAATAAATTAAATTCTCATACTAACCCTTTGAAGACAGTATTATCGGGTCTTTCTTAATGAAGAAACTGAGAGGCAGCACAATTAAATAACATGATCAACATCTCCTGATTGGTGTCTAAACCAGGATTTGAACCCCAGGACTGTAATTCCAAATTCTGCTTTCAGCCACTAAGTGATTTCTTGCTTTCTCTCATATCATCATGTTTCCCTTCCAGCATATCATCATGATCATGATCATCATCATCATAAAATAAATTTTTCTTGGGACCAGCAGTTAGCATAATGACTATGTCGCTGGACTCCCATGTAGCCAACCACGGTTCGAGTCCTGGACCCGGTGGCTTAAACTCACACCGGGTATGTGTGCGTGCGTGCCCAAGGTCCCGAGAGGGGAATGGAGGAGAAGGGATTGCGGCGTGGCCATCCCCCCTGGGGGGTGATTTCTCGCTTTCTGTCTCTCTGTCTTTCTGGTGAGCGCATGAGCCCTATAGCAAAAACCTCTCCAAAAAAAAATAAATAAATAAAAAGAAAGAAAGAAAAGAATTTCTTGAATATGCTGACATTATTTATGGTTTACAGATAATTAACAAAATATTTCAATGGGACTACTGGAATTAGTGTGAAAACTCTTGCAAGTGACATCTCGCTAGGTGACTAGGGTGGGCAATTGAATGGCCGTCTCCCCTCCAGCCTCAGCCTCAGTCTCAGCCGACTCGTTGATTATGTTGTCAGCGTGCCACCTCGTATTTCTAATGCCAGCTTTGAGATTCTTTTCCAATAATGGCAATATCAGAATCTTGGGAGGGATCAGTTGCATGGTATACATTTGCAACTATTGTATTAATAATTCATCATGTTTTTTTTCCAATTGATGTAGCAGTTGTTATTGTAAAATTATTCAAAATTTGTTACATGTCTATAATGCGAGTGAAGATACTGAAATCATCGTGTGATTTTATCAAAGACAAATTTGGTCCTATTCAAACATAAGATTTTTGATACAGATGTCTGTTCCCAGAAGAATACTAATAATGCTTCAACCATCGCATGCTTCGTTTTTATCAGCTGAAAAAGTTCCATTGTCGAGGCATTTTCCAAAGACACGAAATCAAAACAATGCCATAGCAATTTTCCATGACACATTTTCCAAAATGGAGGGGCAGACTATTTCTCCATGTGAATCTTTGCATTTTAATCAGAATTGAAGGGAAAGATAAAAAAAATGTGGATTGTTTTATTCTAAAAAGAATTTCAGAAAGAAAAATCTTAATAATGTTAAACAATTTTGCTTTAGAAAAAAAACAAACAAAAACTTGTTAAAAGGCCCTCAAATGGATGATCTGAAGAAGGCATGGACTAATTGTAGGATATTTCGTTTTTTTTTTTTTCTATGAAGACTTTTTAAAACGAGATCATACTTAAGATGAAAGATTTTTTATGGGGAACATATCACTGCTTTGAGATTTCACTTCATTTGGTAGGACTCAGGTTTATTCAGTCAGCATTTGGGGAGTCCTAAAGAAATTGACATGAGGGGGAACCAGCAGTTAGCTTAATGGCTATGTCGCTGGACTCCTACGTAGTCGACCGCAGTTCATGTCCCGGACCCAGTGGCTTAAAACTCACGCAGGGCACGTGTGCGTGTGTACCCAAGATCCC
>NW_006159947.1:363558-402752 GCF_000334495.1 Tupaia belangeri chinensis
AGAGGTTTTTGCTATAGGGCGCGTGCGCTTGCCAGAGAGACAGAGAGACAGAAAGCGAGAAATCAACCCCCCTGGGGGGGATGGCCACGCCGCAATCCCTTCTCCTCCATTCTCCTCTTGGGATCTTGGGCACGCACTCACATGCCCCCGGCATGAGTTTTAAGCCACTGGGTCCGGGACTCGAACCGCGGTTGACTATGTGGGAGTCCAGCAACATAGCCATTGCACTAACTGCTGGTCCCATAAGGAACAAGTTCTAACCTCACAGGTGGAGTTCTTTGTCATCGGCTTCCACAGAAATAATGAAAATGGTATTAGCCATTTGTAATTTTTTTCAGAATTTTTAATTTATTCTCATATATATTTAGTCTTATCAATAAGAGTAAATGATGGTTAAAGTATAACTCATAGAATTTAATTTTTCTGATTTTTGAGGCTTTCTAAAAATAAATTTACCAATTAAAATATCATTTGTCAGAACATAGACTCATTTTTTAAAGAACTGTCTATTTCATTGTATTATTATCATGTTTAAATTTTAATTTGACTGGAAGGAGACAGAGAGAGAGAAAGAGAAAGTGAGAAAGCAAGCACCAGGTCCGGGACTTGAACTGTGGTTGGCCATGAGGGAGTCCAGCACCATGCCACCTGCCAGCATCCAATAAATTCATTAAAAAATTTTTTTTTCTTTCTTTCATGAGTGACAGAAAGACAAGTAGCTTCACCACAGTCTCATGCCAGCCTCCCCAGCCAGCCAGGATCCCGGTTATGTTCATGTGCCTGACATGAATGGATCGACCAGGAAACTGGACCCTGGTCATCCATCTGGCTTCCCATACTGCGGAGGGTCATGGTTCCGCTGTGCCACCATGGTTAGGCTTAGGACGTGAATCTGAATTTGAGGTCTGGAAATATGGTCCCCATGCCAGTGTTCTGGATCAGGAGTCCTGTGAATCCAAAAGAGGGATGAGGAGAGACACAGTGGATGTGAACAGAAGAGAAATGAAGTGTGGGTGATTTGAGGACTAATGGGGCTTTTTCTGTCCAGAAGAAATACTCACAGGGGGAGTTCTTTGTCATCGGCTTCCACAGAAATAATGAAAATGGTATTAGCCATTTGTAATTTTTTTCAGAATTTTTAATTTATTCTCATATATATTTAGTCTTATCAATAAGAGTAAATGATGGTTAAAGTATAACTCATAGAATTTAATTTTTCTGATTTTTGAGGCTTTCTAAAAATAAATTTACCAATTAAAATATCATTTGTCAGAACATAGACTCATTTTTTAAAGAACTGTCTATTTCATTGTATTATTATCATGTTTAAATTTTAATTTGACTGGAAGGAGACAGAGAGAGAGAAAGAGAAAGTGAGAAAGCAAGCACCAGGTCCGGGACTTGAACTGTGGTTGGCCATGAGGGAGTCCAGCACCATGCCACCTGCCAGCATCCAATAAATTCATTAAAAAATTTTTTTTTCTTTCTTTCATGAGTGACAGAAAGACAAGTAGCTTCACCACAGTCTCATGCCAGCCTCCCCAGCCAGCCAGGATCCCGGTTATGTTCATGTGCCTGACATGAATGGATCGACCAGGAAACTGGACCCTGGTCATCCATCTGGCTTCCCATACTGCGGAGGGTCATGGTTCCGCTGTGCCACCATGGTTAGGCTTAGGACGTGAATCTGAATTTGAGGTCTGGAAATATGGTCCCCATGCCAGTGTTCTGGATCAGGAGTCCTGTGAATCCAAAAGAGGGATGAGGAGAGACACAGTGGATGTGAACAGAAGAGAAATGAAGTGTGGGTGATTTGAGGACTAATGGGGCTTTTTCTGTCCAGAAGAAATAAACATTGCAGACATAAGATAATTCTTGATAAGGTAATAATCACTTACAATAGTCGAACTCTAAGTACTTCAGCGAGAAACTAGCGAGCACCGGGAAAGAGCGATCAGGCATTGTTAGAGCAATTGATCGCTTCCCTCATTATTTGTGGGGCTGGAATTTCACAATGAGAACTTACCATGCTGCATGATGGAGGCCTGCTGAAATTCACAAATTTGAGGGACAAATTGGTTGGATGTTTACAAAACTGTACGACTATCATTTCCGAATTGAACATCTACAGAGAGTAAAAAAACATCATAATGCACATGTATTATCTAGGCATCCGCCTTGGGTCATGTTTGTAAGGCTGATGTTAGGCATGGAGAAAAGAAAGAAACAGCCTAACAGATCTGGTAGTTAGTGTTTTGAAACAATCAAAGGTTTCTGGCTGGGAGGGTGGAAAACATCCCTGTTTCCTGAATAGAAAGTTATGAAATGGTTCCTTCATCCATCCAAGAAATATTTATTCAGTGATTACTATATGCTGGGTACTGTGTAGCTACAGAAGATCGACTAGCAAACAGCAAACAAAACAAATTAAAGAACTAAGGTCCAGCAAAGTCACACAGAGAGAGAGAGAGAGAGAGAGAGAGAGAGAGAAAATATATATAATTTTGTGAAAGCTGGATTGATACCGTGTAAAAAAGAAACACATTTTTTTTTTTTTGGAGAGATTTTTTTCACTGTAGGGCGCGTGCACTCGCCAGACAGACAGAGAGAGACATAGAGACAGAAAGCGAGAAATCATCCCCCAGGGGGGATGGTCACGCCGCAATCCCTTCTCCTCCATTCTCCTCTCGGGATCTTGGGCACGCACGCACATGCGCCCGGCGTGAGTTTTAAGCCACCGGGTCCGGGACACGAACCGTGGTCGACTACGTGGGAGCCCAGCGACATAGCCATTACGCTAACTGCTGGTTTCCAAAAGAAACACATTTTTATGAAGAAGAGGCGTCTGATTGTATTGCCACGATTAAACACTCCTGGATGTCACATAAATACAGAGAAACTGTTCATTACCATTTCTTTTTGTCTGAAAGTGATATCTGACTGATTAATTGCATGTGCTATCTAACTTCTGCACAATTCCAGAATTCCATTTAGTTTTTCAAGAGCATGTAGGCCAGGGAACCAGCAGTTAGCATAATGGCTATGTCGCTGGACTCCCACGTAGTCGACCGTGGTTCATGTCCCGGACTCGGTGGCTTAAAACTCACGCCGGGCGCGTGTGCGTGCGTGCCCAAGATCCCGAGAGGAGAATGGAGGAGAAGGGATTGCGGTGTGGCCATCCCCCTTAGGGGGCGATTTCTCGCTTTCTGTCTCTCTGTCTCTCTCTGTCTGTCTGGCGAGCGCACATGCCCTATAGTGAAAACCTCTCCAAAAAAAAAAAGAGCATGCAGGCCAGTATATTGGGTGGTTGGAAAAGTCACGACGTGTTTTTCTATGCAAAAAATATGTCATGACTTTCCTGACACGATCAACCCAATAAAAACTGTATTTAGCATATACAACCTAGAAAAAGTCTAATTCTGAGGAAAACACAATGAAATTCCATATAGTTTCACTTTATACCTTCTTATAGTTAAAAGAGTTTTCCAGGGGCTGGCAGGTGGCATGGTGGTTAAGTCACTGGACTCCTACATGGCTGATTGTGGTTCGAGTCTCAGACCTGGAACTTGACTTCTCACTTTCCCTCTCTCTCTCTCTAAGCACGTATGTCTTATAGCAAAAAATTTTAAAAATAACAATAATAAATAAAATTAAATAAATAATTCTTTTTTAAAAAGAGTTTTCCAAAGAATCCACACTTTTTTTCTAAAATGTTGCTAATGTATTGAACTCTAGTCGTTTGCATTATTTTTCCATTGGGCCAGGAAAATAGTCTAATAGTTTTCTATACAGCACTAGCCCTGAAAAGCAAATAAATATTTCCAAACACTTCACACAGTGCTTGGCACATAATACTCATTAAAGATTTATAGATGTGAATGAACAAGTTTGGTATGAAGAATTACATTACAATGACGAGGTCGTAAAAGGCAGATCCAGTTTTATGGAATTAGAAGCTTATTCGATTTTCAAAGCCCCCTTTAAAGAAAGAATACAGAGTCATACATATAAAATTGGGAATGAAAGTGAATACCTTTTAGAATGAAAAAACAAATCACTCTAAATTACGATATTTATTTTCCAGCTTTATTGAGATGTAACTGACAAATAAAAATGGAATATATTGACTATGTACAACATGATACTTGATGTGAAATGATTACCCTAAGCAGCTAATTAATCTATCACTTAACTCTCTTTTTTTGGTGCACGCGTGTGGATAATATATAAAAGGGCAATTACAATACATTTTTTTTGTCACATTAGGTCTTTGGCTTCCATCAGAACATTTCATTACATCCTATTTAATCAATAATCTGCAGAAATCTCCAAAGTGGATCTGAAGTTAAAGCAAACAAAATAGAAATATGAATGCATTTTTTAAAAAAGGCTGCTACATTGTATTGAGCTATACAATTGTGTAATCAAATAATTCGGATTATACGTAGTGCCTTTTAATTTTGTCATGGGGTACTTAGTTGTTTTTTGGGGGAGAGGTTTTCGCTATAGGGCGTGTACGCTTGCCAGACAGACAGAGACATAGAGACAGAAAGCGAGAAATCACCCCCCCCCGGGGGGGATGGTCACGCCGCAATCCCTTCTCTTCCATTCTCCTCTTGGGATCTTGGGCACGCACGCACACGTGCCCAACGTGAGTTTTAAGCCACCGGGTCCGGGATGCGAATCGCGGTTGACTACATGGGAGTCCAGCAACATAGCCATTACGCTAACCGCTGGTTCCCAGGTACTTAGTTTTTTTGGCTGTTTCGCCGTGCTGGTGGCCAGTTTGCATGCTGTTTCACAGACTTCATCAAGATGATATGTATCAGCTATCAGCGATATACATGATTCAATGTATATTGGGGTGCATAATAGGTGGGTCTTCACACACAGATCTACTCATTGCTTATTGAACTGATACTGATTTGTATCCCATAAACACAGGTATTCTGTAAATTCTATTTCATGAGATTCTTATAAAAATTAAAAGATATGCTATGTGTATAAATGTATATCGTTATAAATGCATATATTAGTGAGCGCCTAACAGACTGGAATAAAATGGAATTACTGTTTTGACTGGGCATTGATGCGAATCCTTTATTAAATTGAACACACCTAATAAAGGGGGAGGATTTCCCACACACCAGCTTCTGGCTTTCTATATTTCGCATCTGTTTCTCCTTCACCAGGCTACAGTTTACAACATCCGGGGTGACATAGGACATGTTTTATGCAATGCTACCCTTGGTCTGGGACTTCCATGCCCTGGCCCTAGATGAGATAGGGCAGTGGGAGTGGGGTGGGGACTTCCTGCTTTTAGGTGGCCAGTCTCTTCCTATGTTGCTAGACTTGGGACCAAGGATCAGGTTTCTAGCATTGGTATAGACACCTGTGTGTGGCACTCTGAGACACGCTGCCTTTCCGAGGCCTGCTCTCTGGCCAAGAGACCTTACCAAGGGGTTGGTACTAATATTGATACTGATCTGCATGAACAGTGCAATACAAGGAACCCTTTAAGTTCTTCTTTGTATTGAAATGAGAGCTTCCATGGGCAACTTGGAGTTGGAGACAGACCTGTCACCAGGGATTGTGTTTAAGTTCTTGATGAAGACTCAGGCGAAAGGAGGAAGGCTTAGAAGGACTTGCATCCATGTGTACCACACTTCGCACACTACCGTCGTGCCCTGGGCTTTGGCCCTGACTCGCCAGTCCTCTTCCCATCATGACTGGATTTTACAACCCATCCCCTAGTCCCCGACTACAGTCCTGATCCATTCTAAATGTATTGCCTGGACTTTAGAACAGTGTCAGCATCCTGCCCAGAGACCCTCCTAACTCACCCCAGCCTCCAGATCCAACCAGTGAAGAGGTTGCCTGACTTCTCTGTTATCTCGAACACTGACACCTAACAGTGTTTTTTAACTTGTCTTATAAAAAGTAAGCCTAGGGACCAGCAGTTGGCGTGATGGCTATGTCGCTGGACTCCCATGTAGTTGACTACGGTTTGAGTCCCGGACCCGACTTAAAACTCACGCAGGGTGTGTGTGCGTGTGTGCCCAAGATTCCGAGAGGAGAATGGAGGAGAAGGGATTGCAGCATGGCCATCCCCCCGGGGGGTGATTTCTCGCTTTCTGTCTCTCTGTCTCTCTCTGTCTTTCTGGCGAGCGCACACACCCTATAGCAAAAACCTCTCCAAAAAAAAAGAAAAGAAAGAAAGAAAGAAAGAAAGAAACAAAGCCTATGAGTGGCCTTGCCTCCCAAGGTTGGGGATTACCTTCTTTTCCTTACTGGGCACTACCGAGGGTGTAAGATCCCTGGTGGCCAAGGTGTGGTGAGCCAGTAGGGCTTCCTGGTGGAGCCTGTAACTGCTCTCCTCACACCCATTCCTGAGGCTGGGCTCACTGTGAGAAATGGTGGTACAGACCACCAGGAATCAGGCTTGACCTTCCTGGGCCCTTCCCCAATCTCTCTTGCTTTGATTCCACCAGACCCAGATTTTGGGTTCTCTCTCATTTATCCTGTTATTGGCCTTGATTATATTTGGCTCCTCTTCTCCGGACCTCCTCACTCACCTGAAGATACCGTGGGATGATGAGCGACTGCTTCTGAGCCTTGGGTGTGAAATTCCAGGCCACACACTGAACCCAGACCCTCACCAAATAGCCATCAGCAGCCCTGCACCTTGGTCTTCTCTAAGGGGAGATTCCTAAAGCCCATGATTAGGCCTTAGATTCCTCTAGGGCATCGTCTGCCAGACGTTAGCTAAGAACGTAGTTGAAACGTAGTTTACCTTGTACAGCAGTTCAGTATGCACATACAAAACTGAAATGAAAATATGTTGCACTGTGTGCAATTTTTGCTCTCTTTAGGATTCGCTCTGACATTTTCCTGTGTAGATGATGTCATCATAAAATCTGACCAAAACCCAGTATATATGTATATTTTTTTGGGAGAGGTTTTTGCTATAGGGCGCATGCATTAGCCAGGAAGACCGAGACAGAGGGACAGAAATCGAGAAATCACCACCCAAGTGGGATGGCCATGCCACAATCCCTTCTCCTTCATTCTCCTGTCAGAATCTTGGGCATGCATGCATGCGTGCCTGGTGTGAGTTTAAGCCACCAGGTCTGGGACTGAAACTGTGGCCAGCTATGTGGGAGTCCAATGACATAGCCATTATGCCAACTGCTGGTCCCGCCACTGTATTTTTTTGTAATTCACTCATGAGTTCTGTCCTACTAGAAACTGAAAAGGACTTCCCTGCTTGTGGAAGGGCTCCAATCCTGACCTTCTGGAAGATTCCACCTTAGCCATAAAGCAGCTCTGAACCCTGGATACTTGGATCTAGTTCTTGTTAACCTAAAAAAGACAAATTGAGGCAAGATATATGAAACAGAAATGACTTTATTTGGCATAAATTTGAAGACTGCACCAAGGTACAGCCTGGATGAGTATATTTTGGGTAACCTCATACAGACTCTCTAAGGTCTTCTAGCCCTCAGATAGGTTTTAAAGGCAAAACCACAAGAGGGAAGGGTGAGGAGGGGGGATTATACCAGTTATTCTGAGACAATTATCCTTGGCTACCAGGATCAATAACAAGGAGACATAAGTCTAGCCTGGAGAGTCTCTGGGCAGATGCCCTTGCAGAAGAATTCTTTGTGTCAAGTTGCAGTGGTCTTTGTGCAAGGTTGGGGTTCGGATAGAGTTGTTTAAGCTATGGTTCTTGTTATTAGACATAGTTTAGTCAGGGTGGACACAAATGACTCCATTTTGATTCTGACAATCTTTTACATTCTCTCCATAGATAACCAGGACTTGACAGAGATAGTCCCACTCTTGGACCTAATTCTTAATTTCCTTGTGTCCTGTGAGTGCATTTGACTTGCCCTTCCAGCCTGTGAAGGGCCTAGTTGCCCTGGAAAAGGACTGAACAGGTGCAGGGCGACTGTTACTAGGAAAACGGCTTTTCTGGAAACACAAGCAGCTTATTTTCTTGGCCTGTACTCATTCCTCTTTCAAAACTTTCCCTGTTGCTCCCAGGAGAAACAGTTTTGTCTTCATCCTGATTATTGGTCTTCTCTTAGGTGTCTTCCTCTTCTGCCTCGGGTATGCTTTCTTTCTTTCTCTCTCCATTAGCCAATCATTCCTCCTTCAAAATGCACCTCAACCATCTCTTGTTCAAGGAAGTCTTTCTCGACACTTGGAGTCTGGATTAGGACCTACCCATGTATTCCTGTGAGGCCATTGTATACCTTTTCCATGACACTGAACTCACTGCCTTGAACAGTGATGGATCAACTGAGAGCCCAGTAGCTGTCGCATCTTGAAGAGGGGAACTACATTTTTTAATCTTTATATTTCAGTATCTGGTACCCAGCAAAGATACAATAGATGTTTGTTGAATGAATGAGATTTATTGACTTTTTTAGCATCAAACTATTCCAGACCTCAGTGATCTCAAATCTATCATATTCTGCACAAACTGATTGAATATTGATCCCTTGCCATTGCTTCAAGTTAAAAAAAAAAAAAAACTCTTTGGAAAATATGATGTGCAGTTGTAAAACAACAAAACTGATCCTATAAGCCGTACATAAATATGAGACTCATTATTTTATAATTATCCTTCAGAAGCGAAGATTTGAAATAGCTGAGTTGCAGACTTGAACATATGCTTCAGAAATCATAACTTCATTTCCTACTAGAAAACGAATAGTTTCAACTGAAACTGTTGAAAAGAAGCAAGCTGCTATGGAGAAGACTTGCAAATAATATTTGCCTTCATTTTTGTTGACACGTTACCTGGTTTGGTCCTGTATCTTAATCTTCGAGTTCTATTTTACAGTGAAATTTATAACTGTGTCTTCTGAGGCCTTCCCTGCTGACATAAACCTGCCACATACTTAAGACTCTTTGCAATTTATTCAGTTCCACAGAAGTTGATCAAATTCTTTCTGTTCTAATTGGGCATGTATTATTGTCAGGTCAAGAGAGTCAAGGTATTTGTGTAAAATATTTTGTTTTCTATTCATTCATTTCTTCTTTCAATAAATATTGTAAAACTTTCACATACGTTTACAAGACTGCCAAAGGGGGGAAATGTGTTTTTGATTTCATAGAAATGATAATTTAGTTAGGGAGAGGAGATGTACAAGTATGTTTAGCATGGACATTGAAGTTTGATAGCAGCATGAATCAATAATAGAAATCTCCTATGATTAAGTCAACTTCTGGCTTTTCCTGAGTCTCTGGGTTTAACCTCACAGGAAGCTGGGTGCTACTGTTTACATGTATCTCCCAAAGTTCATTTGTTGAGAGGAGGGATCTTTAAAAGGTAATTAGCGCTCGAGGATGTATGTCCTCATGAATGGAAAAGAAAGAAAGAAAGAAAGAAAGAAACAAAGCCTATGAGTGGCCTTGCCTCCCAAGGTTGGGGATTACCTTCTTTTCCTTACTGGGCACTACCGAGGGCGTAAGATCCCTGGTGGCCAAGGTGTGGTGAGCCAGTAGGGCTTCCTGGTGGAGCCTGTAACTGCTCTCCTCACACCCATTCCTGAGGCTGGGCTCACTGTGAGAAATGGTGGTACAGACCACCAGGAATCAGGCTTGACCTTCCTGGGCCCTTCCCCAATCTCTCTTGCTTTGATTCCACCAGACCCAGATTTTGGGTTCTCTCTCATTTATCCTGTTATTGGCCTTGATTATATTTGGCTCCTCTTCTCCGGACCTCCTCACTCACCTGAAGATACCGTGGGATGATGAGCGACTGCTTCTGAGCCTTGGGTGTGAAATTCCAGGCCACACACTGAACCCAGACCCTCACCAAATAGCCATCAGCAGCCCTGCACCTTGGTCTTCTCTAAGGGGAGATTCCTAAAGCCCATGATTAGGCCTTAGATTCCTCTAGGGCATCGTCTGCCAGACGTTAGCTAAGAACGTAGTTGAAACGTAGTTTACCTTGTACAGCAGTTCAGTATGCACATACAAAACTGAAATGAAAATATGTTGCACTGTGTGCAATTTTTGCTCTCTTTAGGATTCGCTCTGACATTTTCCTGTGTAGATGATGTCATCATAAAATCTGACCAAAACCCAGTATATATGTATATTTTTTTGGGAGAGGTTTTTGCTATAGGGCGCATGCATTAGCCAGGAAGACCGAGACAGAGGGACAGAAATCGAGAAATCACCACCCAAGCGGGATGGCCATGCCACAATCCCTTCTCCTTCATTCTCCTGTCAGAATCTTGGGCATGCATGCATGCGTGCCTGGTGTGAGTTTAAGCCACCGGGTCTGGGACTCAAACTGTGGCCAGCTATGTGGGAGTCCAGTGACATAGCCATTATGCCAACTGCTGGTCCCGCCACTGTATTTTTTTGTAATTCACTCATGAGTTCTGTCCTACTAGAAACTGAAAAGGACTTCCCTGCTTGTGGAAGGGCTCCAATCCTGACCTTCTGGAAGATTCCACCCTAGCCATAAAGCAGCTCTGAACCCTGGATACTTGGATCTAGTTCTTGTTAACCTAAAAAAGACAAATTGAGGCAAGATATATGAAACAGAAATGACTTTATTTGGCATAAATTTGAAGACTGCACCAAGGTACAGCCTGGATGAGTATATTTTGGGTAACCTCATACAGACTCTCTAAGGTCTTCTAGCCCTCAGATAGGTTTTAAAGGCAAAACCACAAGAGGGAAGGGTGAGGAGGGGGGATTATACCAGTTATTCTGAGACAATTATCCTTGGCTACCAGGATCAATAACAAGGAGACATAAGTCTAGCCTGGAGAGTCTCTGGGCAGATGCCCTTGCAGAAGAATTCTTTGTGTCAAGTTGCAGTGGTCTTTGTGCAAGGTTGGGGTTCGGATAGAGTTGTTTAAGCTATGGTTCTTGTTATTAGACATAGTTTAGTCAGGGTGGACACAAATGACTCCATTTTGATTCTGACAATCTTTTACATTCTCTCCATAGATAACCAGGACTTGACAGAGATAGTCCCACTCTTGGGCCTAATTCTTCATTTGCTTGTAGTCTGTGAGTGCATTTGACTTGCCCTTCCAGCCTGTGAAGGGCCTAGTTGCCCTGGAAAAGGACTGAACAGGTGCAGGGAGACTGTTACTAGGAAAATGGCTTTTCTGGAAACACAAGCAGCT
Source organism: Tupaia belangeri chinensis (assembly GCF_000334495.1). NCBI lineage: Eukaryota > Metazoa > Chordata > Mammalia > Scandentia > Tupaiidae > Tupaia > Tupaia belangeri. The sequence goes on from NW_006159947.1 coordinate 374,721, forward strand.
TATTTTCTTGGCCTGTACTCATTCCTCTTTCAAAACTTTCCCTGTTGCTCCCAGGAGAAACAGTTTTGTCTTCATCCTGATTATTGGTCTTCTCTTAGGTGTCTTCCTCTTCTGCCTCGGGTATGCTTTCTTTCTTTCTCTCTCCATTAGCCAATCATTCCTCCTTCAAAATGCACCTCAACCATCTCTTGTTCAAGGAAGTCTTTCTCGACACTTGGAGTCTGGATTAGGACCTACCCATGTATTCCTGTGAGGCCATTGTATACCTTTTCCATGACACTGAACTCACTGCCTTGAACAGTGATGGATCAACTGAGAGCCCAGTAGCTGTCGCATCTTGAAGAGGGGAACTACATTTTTTAATCTTTATATTTCAGTATCTGGTACCCAGCAAAGATACAATAGATGTTTGTTGAATGAATGAGATTTATTGACTTTTTTAGCATCAAACTATTCCAGACCTCAGTGATCTCAAATCTATCATATTCTGCACAAACTGATTGAATATTGATCCCTTGCCATTGCTTCAAGTTAAAAAAAAAAAAAAACTCTTTGGAAAATATGATGTGCAGTTGTAAAACAACAAAACTGATCCTATAAGCCGTACATAAATATGAGACTCATTATTTTATAATTATCCTTCAGAAGCGAAGATTTGAAATAGCTGAGTTGCAGACTTGAACATATGCTTCAGAAATCATAACTTCATTTCCTACTAGAAAACGAATAGTTTCAACTGAAACTGTTGAAAAGAAGCAAGCTGCTATGGAGAAGACTTGCAAATAATATTTGCCTTCATTTTTGTTGACACGTTACCTGGTTTGGTCCTGTATCTTAATCTTCGAGTTCTATTTTACAGTGAAATTTATAACTGTGTCTTCTGAGGCCTTCCCTGCTGACATAAACCTGCCACATACTTAAGACTCTTTGCAATTTATTCAGTTCCACAGAAGTTGATCAAATTCTTTCTGTTCTAATTGGGCATGTATTATTGTCAGGTCAAGAGAGTCAAGGTATTTGTGTAAAATATTTTGTTTTCTATTCATTCATTTCTTCTTTCAATAAATATTGTAAAACTTTCACATACGTTTACAAGACTGCCAAAGGGGGGAAATGTGTTTTTGATTTCATAGAAATGATAATTTAGTTAGGGAGAGGAGATGTACAAGTATGTTTAGCATGGACATTGAAGTTTGATAGCAGCATGAATCAATAATAGAAATCTCCTATGATTAAGTCAACTTCTGGCTTTTCCTGAGTCTCTGGGTTTAACCTCACAGGAAGCTGGGTGCTACTGTTTACATGTATCTCCCAAAGTTCATTTGTTGAGAGGAGGGATCTTTAAAAGGTAATTAGCGCTCGAGGATGTATGTCCTCATGAATGGATTAAATTCCTTGATCTCACGAGTGGGTTAGTTATTTGGGGAGTTAAAAAGGGAGAACTGATCCCCCTCCCTTTCACTCTCTCTTGTCCTTTGACCTCCTGCCATGGGATGACACAGCACAAAGGCCCTTTCCAGATGCTGGTTCCATGCGCTTGGACTTCCTGGCCTCCAGAACAGTGAGCCAAATACATTTCTGCTCATTGTAAGTGGCCCTGTTTGTGTTATTCTGTTGTAATAACACCCAAGGAGTCATGACCCTGTGATGTGCTAGAAGGAAAGAGATTTCAGACACGTACTATGGTTTGAGACAGGGGCAACTTACTAGCGTCAGTTGCTTCATCTGTGTCTATTCAGAGCATTGCCGGAAAGTATAAATGTCAAAAATTGTGTAAAACTGATCTTACAAAACCTCAAATCCCATTTCCCGTCTTCCTCTTTCTCTCAAGCCTCATGGAGGAGGGAAAACACTGTGCATCAGTCCTGCTTTCTTCTGGGTAGGAAATATCCTGGTGGACTTAGGGTAATAGTGCTATGGGTGCTCTAGAGCAATGACCAGACCCTTCCAAAGCAGGCGGAGAGCAATGCTGGCCAGCTCTCTGCTGCTGGAGGAGGTCCAGAGGAAGTTTCAATTTCATCCTGTAACTGGGACTGAGAACTGACAATAGGAGGAGTTTAATCCAACCTATTCTAAAAAGAGTTCATCAGAATCTGATTGCCAGCCCCCCTCCCTGGCTGTAGAGAGGGGTCACAGCACCATCCCCGATGCAGTTAATCACCAAGTACTTCAACCTGGAGAGGGCACCCAGTGCTCTTGGGGAGGTGAGGAAAGGAGTCACCAGATTACTCAGTCTAGGGAGCGTGGTATTGGTAATGGTATGATTTCCACTCTTCTGTGGGAGGGGAAGGGAGTGTATTCTTCACTCACCCTGAAACCTCATTGGATAGAGGCTTTGAGACACTCTCATGAGAGTAAGGCTCTCTGCGATAAGAGGAGGACAGCATCATACTTCCTGGCTGAGTTGCCATCGTCCACCCTGGCGCTACATCAGAATGGGGTGTATCGAAGGGATGCCTAGGACCGTGAAGGCGAGAGTTGAACTCAGCCATAGAAATTAGTGCCATTTCTCCTTCATAACAAGCAGATCCAGGAAGGAAGGAAGGGTGAAGGCAGACCCAGTCATATTCCCGGAATCCTTTGGAGTACACAGAAGACCTAAGTGCTGGGGCTGGCAAGTGGCATGGTGGTTAAAGGCGCTGGACTCCCACATGGCTGACCACGGTTCAAGTCTTGGACCTGGTGGCTTGCTTTCTCCCTTCCTCTCTGTCTCTCTCTGATGAAACTGAAAAATAATAATGATATAATAATAAATAAAGTTAAATAAAATAATTCTTTTAAAAAAAATAAAGACCTAAGTGCTTCCTGCAGTTCCCAGGAAAGAATGGAAATGAAGGGAGGCAGGGCAGAGAGTGGCCCAAGTGGGTCCAGCCAGGCAATGCCTTAGGGAAGTATGTGAAGGCATGGATTCCTGGTGGGGCCCCTCTTTGAGATGGTTCTTAGTGACAGATGGTTCTTAGTGACTTTCTTTTCTGATTTCGAGAAAACATTTCCAGCATCAACACAGGAAGCTACCACATAAAACTAATCCAAGTCAGAGTGGGGTCTGAGACCCCCTGTATTAGCACGCTGCTCTCCCAGCAGAGAGGCCAGCCCTGTGGAGTGACAGGCTGGAGATACTGCAGCGTGACACTGAGCAAGCACTCAGAAGTCCCCCAGCCTGCATGGGGAGAGAGGTCAAGAAGCAAGACCTACAGTGCCTTTGACAAGCTTGAAACTGGACCAGACTGCTACAAATCACAAGTGATTGCAAGAGATAAAATCTGTCTAAGACATCATTGGGAAACAAAAAAGAGGATGCAACTTAGAGGTAGCTAGTAATGGGGAAACACAAAATATTTCATATTTATGCCACTACTGAGGATCCTTAGCAAACTCCAGATCCAGCAGGGATACTCCATCCAGGGAAGGAGTGGGCATGGACCAGGGACCAGCCAAGGACAGTGCTGGCTGGAGATCAAAGGGGCCCCCCAACCACCCACCCATCCCATGGCTGAAGTGACTTACTCAGTACCTTCCAGACATTTTAGTGGGCAGGGCACATTCAAAGCACCCCATATGCTTCGGGTATTTTCTGTTTTTTTAAGGGATCAACCCTAGATTTTCGTTTCTTGGGCTCTACTGGAGGGAAGGTATGGTCTCCGGGCAACTTCGATGCCCTTGGCAGGCAGGGAGGAAGGTCTAAAGGGTCAAATTCGGTCTGGTGGGACAATCAGAGGAAGATTTTCACCTGAAAGGAGGGAAGAAATTCTAGAGATCAAAAACACTGCCACAAAGAATGAAGAATACCATTAATCCACTTATTGGTAGACTGGAGAAGGCTTAGAAAAGAATCTCTGAGACTGAGGATATGAGAACTGAAACCTCAAAAACTGAAAAAGAGCTTGACACAAACAAAACAGTATATTCAAGAAAGGTGGGAAAACTGCAAAGGTTTAACATACGTATAACGGGACTACAAGACAAGACAAGAAAGAGAAAGGAACAGAAGCAATATCTGAAACCTATCATGACAGAGAACTTCAAATTAATGTATCAAACCCACAGATTTAGAAAAGCTGGGTAACACAAAGCAGGATAAATGCCAAATAATAAAGAAAATTAAAAAAAAATAACATCTAGGTATAGCATATACAAACTTCAGAAAAATTATAAAGAAAAAAAATTTTTTTTTGGAGAGGTTTTTGCTATAGGGCGCGTGCACTCGTCAGACAGACCAAGAGATAGAAAGTGAGAAATCACCCCCCGCCCCCAGGGGGGATGGCCACACCGCAATCCCTTCTCCTCCATTCTCTTCTCGGGATCTTGGGCACACACGCACACGTGCCTGGCGTGAGTCCAAGCCACCGGGTCCGGGACGTGAACCGCGGTCAACTACGTGGGAGTTCAGAGACCTTGGACACACACGCACACGCGCCCGGCATGAGTTTCAAGCCACCAGGTCCAGGACTCAAACAGCAGATGGCCATGTGGGAGTCCAGCAATGTAACTGCTATGCCACCTGCGAGTCCTCAGGTATAGTTTCTTTAAGATTTGGTCTCCCGTGTTGCCATCCCACCGCCCATCTGGGGCTCCTTGTGTACATCTTCAAGTGGGTTCTTTCTCGTTTCACTCTTGCCCTCCCACCTTGGCCCCCAGAGTTGCTGGGATTACAGGAACACCCCCCACCATGCCTAACCTTTGGGTGGGATCTGGAATTAAGCCAGGGCCAGCACCGCCCCAGGCTGCAGAGCAGCCATGTCATAGTGGCATGCACTACCACAGCTGGGCCTCAGGCTGAAACTCCTTAAAGCCTCTCTGTTCTCTGGGTTGGATCCTGATTGTCTCATGGGGAATTATCAGTCAACTGAGGCCCTCTTCTAGAACCTCCACTAACTAAGCACTCAGTCTCTCTGCTTCCTTTCTTGTTGGCATTGTTTTCGGTAAGGGTTATGTGGACTTTTGCTGACCTTTTTCAGAAATCTAAGATCTCTCCGAATGGGCTTTTTTTTTTTTTTTAATGTTTTTGCTATAGGGCACATGCACTCACCACAGAGAGACAGAGAGATAGTGAGAGGGAAAGGGAGAAATCAATCCTTGGGGTGATGGCCACACCACAATCCTTTCTCCTCCATTCTCCTTCTGGAACTTTGGGTTTGTGTGCACATGTGCTGGCATGATTTCCAGGCCTCCAGGTCTGAGACACCAACTAAGATCAGCCTTGGCTTTTTCTTTTTAAACAATTTTTGTCATAGGATGCATGAGCTTGCTAGAAAGGAGAGAGACAGGGAGATTCAGAGAGAAGGGAAATGAGAAATCACCTTCCAAGGGGATGGCTACACCTCAATCCCTTCTCCTTATTTCTCCTCTCAGAATTTTGGGCATGCATGCACACATGACCAGCAGGATTCTCAATGGCCAGATCCAGGACTTGAACTGTGGTTGACCATGTGGGAGCCAGCACCTTAACCACTGCGCCGCCAGCTGGACCCAGCCATGGCTCTTTTAAGACCTGTTCTTTTCCATCTACTTCTGCCTTTCCCTCATCTTTTTGCCTTCTTAATCTGCCATCTATGAACCTTTAGTCCTTGGTAAATTCCCCTCCAAGCTTCTTTCGTTTTCGTTTGGGGGTTGGGGATGGAAAATTACTAAGAGGAAACCTCAGAGATAAGGATTTATGTGCATAGGTCAAATTTAGTTAGGTTTCTGAACCTTCTGTGAGGGTGGTCTGTGTACTTCCTTGAAAAAGTCAGGACCAGCAGTTAACATAATGGCTATCTTGCTGGACTCCCATGTAGTCGACCACAGTTCAAGTCCCGGACCCAGTGGCTTAAACTCATGCCAGGCTCTTGTGCATGCGTGCCCAAGATCCCGAGAAGAGAATGGAGGAGAAGGGATTGCGGCATGGTCACCCCATCCCGGGGGGTGATTTCTCACTTTCTGTCTCTCTGTCTCTGTTTGTCTGGCGAGCGCACGTGCTCTATAGCAAAAACGTCTCAAAAAAAAAAAAAAAAAAAAAAAAAAAAGAAAAGGAAAAAAAAGAAAAAAGAAAAAAAAACCCTGTAGTTGACTCCTGCAATTTTACACTGCCTTGGCATTCATTTTGAGTCCTCCTATGTGTCTCCTCTGACACACCTGACCCTAATTCCCCAGAGCAAAACCTGAAGAGCAAGATCAATCCGTGAGATTGATCTTTGATAACAGATAAGAACACCCCAAGCTCCTTCTTGGCAAAACTCCTGTTCTTTCTCTGTCTTTGAGACTTAGGTGTTCTACAGATACCTGTCTTCTCTAGAACTTGGTATCGTTTGGACATACAAATGTCAGGGACGTGATTGTCATCAGAAACAGGGAAAAGGGAGCTATTTGGACACTTAACCTGTCCCTTTTGCTAGATCTAGCCAGTAAATTTGGAATGATTGAAACTGGCGTGGGACTAAAAGTTTCATAGTGACAAGTGTAAGACTTGATTCTGTCTGTATGCTTGTGTCCTTGAATATAATACAGACATACACTTAGGCCTGGGTTTGATGGTCGGACTGGTTTGTGTTAAGGTCAGAAAACTCTTAAGTGCAATGTAAACGCAGAATGCATAGTGAAAGGGAATTACTGAGTTACTTATGCATGTCAGTGGTGGGGGGAAAAGTAAGGGTTCTTTTCTTCTGCGATACTTTTTATACTTTATACTTGTCTGATTTGTCTGTAAAATAAATGACCTAAGATATCTATGATTAGCGTCTCATGCTTTTTTTTTAACTTCTCTTATTTTATTTTATTCTATTTATTTATTTTAATTGCCAGACGGCACATAAGCTCTTCAGAGAGAGGAAGAATGGCCGAGGGACAGGGCCAGCAGATGGCGTAATGATTACATAGCTGGACTTTCCTGTAGCCGACCATAGTTTGAGTCTTAGACGTGGCAGCTTGAAACTCATACTGGGGGCGTGTTTCTACATGCCCAAATTCCGAAGAGGAAAATCGAGAAGGGATTGTGGCATGGCTATACCCCCTGGAAGATGATTTCTCACTGTCTCTCTGGCAAGTGCACATACCCTATAGCAAAGATCTCTCTAAAAGCAGACAATATATAACAAAAGGGAAAAGACCAGAATGACACAGGGAGAAAGCAACCCCCAATGGGGCTTGCTCACACTATAATCCTCTCTGCTCCATTTCTTTATCCTGTTGGGATTTGGGATATGCATACACATGTGCCTGGCATGCTTTTCAAGTCACTGGGCACAGGATTCAAATGGTAGTTGACCATGTGGGGTCAGGCCTTCTTAACCAGTAGGCTATGGGGCTGGCCCACTCATAAAATTTTCATAAACTGTTCAAACATAATTGTTAAGAATGAGTTGCTTAGATATAGAAGTGAGATAATAGTTTATAAATAATCTTTTCCAGTCATAATTATGCTTCATAATATATGTCTCCTTTAAGATAGTTACAAAAAATCATTTCAATAACTTGAATCCTTAAAGTGTTATTACAGAGTGGAAACTCATTAAATGTCCGAGTCATTTCTAAGTAAGTTTAAATACTGAAACATTAACTATTAAAGAGAATAAGCTAATATACATCAATCTCTTGTTTTTATAAGGTCTAGAGAAGATAAATATATTTAGGTCTATTCAAAAAAATGAGCAATTGTTTCTAGAAATTATGAAATGAAGAATACTGCTTTAAAAAGTTTGCAGCTCTTGGTAGGTTTTAATAAAATTTAAGGTTACTAAGAGTTAAAAATGACAATATATGTAATTTAACTACTGGAAATGATAAGGAAAACAATGGTGTGTACTGATGGCAAGATGTGTTTGATAAGGAAAGTTAGGAAGGGTGCATTTTTTTTTTTTAATTTTTTTTTTGAGAGGTTTTTGCTATAGGGCGTGTGCACTTGCCAGACAGACAGAGAGAGACAGAGAGACAGAAAGCGAGAAATCACCCCCCAGGGGGGATGGTCATGCCGCAATCCCTTCTCCTCCATTCTCCTCTCAGGATCTTGGGCACGCATGCACACGTGCCCGGCGTGAGTTTTAAGCCACCGGGTCCGGGACGCGAACCGTGGTCGACTACGTGGGAGTCCAGCAACATAGCCATTACGCTAACTGCTGGTTCCCTAGGGAGGGTGCATTTTTGTTTGAAGAAGAAAAGGAAAGGGAAATATAACGGGTAGTTTAAAAATTCTAAAAGGTTTGTGAAAGTCTTACCTTGTGTAGTCAAAGTTGACTAAGATTGAATACATGTACTTAAATTTTTTTAGAAAACATCAGCTTTAGTATTACTATGCAAAAGTAGATTAGTCTTCTCTGCTAAAATGACAAATTTTTTTAGAGTATTGTTCTGAGAACATGAAGATTTCTTTTTTCCCATTTAAGTAATTGGTTTAGGAAACAAAGATTTTGTGTCTTATTAAGATGATTTTTTTGGTTTGATTTTACCTTTCTTTCTTTCTTTCTTTTTTTGGGGGGGTGGGGGAGTTTTTGCTATAGGGCGCATGCACTCTCCTGAAAGACAGAGAGACAGAGAGACAGAAAGCGAGAAATCACCCCCCAGGGGGGATGGTCATGCCGCAATCCCTTCTCCTCCATTCTCCTCTTGGGATCTTGGGCATGCAAGCACACGCTCCTGGTGTGAGTTTAAGCCTCTGGGTCCAGGACTCGAATTGCGGTCGACTACGTGGGAGTCCAACAACATAGCCATTACCCCAACTGCTGGTCCCCACGCATGTGTTCTTAAGGGCAGACTCAAGCAAGGGTTGGGGTTTCAGGTGCATGATTAGCTCAGTGATTGGTTCAGACTGAAGGAGAAATGGTGACACTGTGGACAGAAGCCAGTTGTGTGGCCCTCCTGAGCATGCTCTCTGACCTTCAGAGATTCAAGATTCAAGATTTGAACTGAAACTTTTGGAAGAGACTAACCGTTTGTATGCTGCGGTAGGCCAAAGATGAATACAGGAAAGAAAGTTTCCAGAATACCTTCATGATGAGAATAAGGAGCTGGAAGGAGACCACGCCATCACGTGTCTACACCACAGCATGCAGAAACCACGGGCTGCGTGTGGGGAGAAGCAGCTTTTAGAACACATGACAGCAGCTCTACAGAAAGGGTTCAACCACCTGCTCGAAGAGAGCCCAAACCCACGCAGATGTACCAGCTGCTCAGCAGGGGAGGGCGGGAAGCCCTGGAGTGAGTGCAAGACTTTGGGACGATTGTCACCAATCCTGAGAAAGATAGAGACTTGGTCCAAGGCCTCCTGGACTGCAAGGACAGAGTGGAGCCTGTCACCAGATGTGTCCCAGAGGAATGAGAGGGCCATCCTCTGATGGGACAGGAGACCCAGCGGGCCTGCTGGACTGATCGCAATCACACCGACTCGTAGCTAGAGCAGGAAACCAGGAGGCCTAGGATGAAGAGCCGGAGAGGATCCCAGACTAGGCCATGATCGTATTCAGGTTCATCATGGTAAAGATGGCTTTGAGGCATTTCGTAAGAAAGATTTGTCCAAAAGATTCCATGTTGGAAAGGGCACCTCTGTTTTTTCTTTTCTTTTCTTTTTTATTAGAGGTTTTTTTGCTATCGGGTGCATGCGCTCGCCAGACAGACAGAGAGAGACAGAAAGACAGAAAGCGAGAAATCACCCCCTGGGGGGGATGGCCACGCTGCAATCCCTTCTCCTCCATTCTCCTCTCGGGATCTTGGGCACGCATGCACATGTGCCCGACGTGAGTTTTAAGCCACCGGGTCTGGGACGCGAACCGTGGTCGACTACGTGGGAGTCCAGCAACATAGCCATTACGCTAACTGCTGGTCCCAAGAGCACCTCTGTTGATGCAGAGAAGCCTGAGAGCAGCATGACCTTGGCCCACAAGTTGGAGGGCACGCTCAAGGACATACAGTTTGCCAAAGACATTGCGGCTTACTTCGAGCAGCACACGCAGAATCGAGGTGACTCTGGCTCTATCGCCCTCATGGTGAACACCCTCACACTGGGTTACTGACTGATCCCATGCACGTGGGCGTGCCTTTAACTGCAGACATGGTCCAATGTCAGGAAGTCTTCAAGACATCTGCCCTTGGAAAGCCCAGCAGTCAGAAACTTCAGTGGCAAACCACTTTGGGGCATGCTGTTTTAAAAGAAGGGTTTAATGGGACCAGCAGTTAGCGTAATGGCTATGTCGCTGGACTCCCATGTAGTTGACCGTGGTTTGAGTACTGGACCCAGTGGCTTAAACTCACACTGGGCACGTGTGCGTGCATGCCCAAGATCCCGAGAGGAGAATGGAGAACGGATTGCGGCGTGGTTATCCCACCTGGGGGGGATAGGACACGTGCACTCACCAAAGAGACAGAGACAGAAAGTGAGAAATCACCCTCCAAGGGGAATGGCCACTGCAATCCCTTCTCCTCCATTCTCCTCCCAGGATCCTGGGCACGCACGCACACGCGCCTGGCGTGAGTTTAAGCCACCGGGTCTAGGACTTGAACCGCGGTCAGCTACATGGGAGTTCAGCGACATAGCCATTACACCAACTGCTGGTCCCAACAAATCGGAATTCTAAGTGGGGTCCCTAACGCACCAGGTTGGCCATGCCTGCACGGGGAGCCCATCGGCCTCCTCCCATCCAGCCGAGTTCTCGTAAATTCTGTTTATGAGCTCAAGGGAGTCAAGTGTTGGTGTTTCCATTCTGAGACGGAGTCTCATGGTCTCTTTCTTTGCATCAGCGAAATTGCCATTTGATGTTTCAAAGTGCAGGGTTGTTATGATCGCCGTAAGGAAGCTTGTTTGAATCTCACAGTCATGCTTAGGGACAGTCCTTGTTCTCTGCTGTGCCACTGTACAAAGTTCCAGAGGACACTGAGAGTCTTGAAATTGTGAAGCAGAGGTTGCTTTGTCAAAAGACTGACAGGATTTCACTGGTACCCGCTCACAAGTTGTGTGTGATCGTGAGGTCACACGGCACCGTGCACATCCAGGTGTGCGGTGGGGACGGCAATGACGACAGGTTTTCTATTTTACATAATTGCATGTTTCCCTTGGACTAAAAGCTACTAAAGGGGCCAGCAGGCGGTGTAGTGGTTAAGGCACTGGATTCCCACATGGTTGACTGCCGTTCGAGTCCTAGACTCGGCAGCTTAAAACTCATGCTGGGTGAATGTGCCCAAAATCCCGAGAGGAGAATGGAGGAGGGATTGCAGTGTGACCGTCCCCCCTGGGTGGTGGTTTCTCACTTTTTGTCTCTCTGTCTCTGGCAAGCCCACATGCCTTTTAGTAAAAATCTTTTACAAAAAGGCTACCAAAGGGGAACCAGCAGTTAGCGTAATGGCTATGTCGCTGGACTCCCATGTAGTCGACCGCGGTTCGTGTCCCGGACCCGGTGGCTTAAAACTCACGCCGGGCACGTGTGCGTGCGTGCCCAAGATCCCGAGAGGAGAATGGAGGAGAAGGGATTGCGGCGTGACCATCCCCCCTGGGGGGTGATTTCTCGCTTTCTGTCTCTATGTCTCTCTCTGTCTGGCGAGCGCACGCGCCCTACAGTGAAAATCTCTCAAAAAAAAAAAAAAAAAAGGCTACCAAAGGAATATAGGTTATGGTCCGAATGTTTAAAGCAATATTTTCTGGAATATACCAAGTTTAGAGCATCTGACTTTGTGTTATTAGAAGACTCTCTCTTTGAAGAAAGTTCAGATGACTCTCATATTCTAAGCAGCTTCGAAAGATGCTTTACTTCCAGTTCAGATCTCATTCATTTTCTGTTTGGGAAATTTCCCTTTCTTTTCCCTCAGCAGAGGGTCCCTGCTAGGCCTGGAGCCTGGAGCCTGCAGCCCCCCCCTTTCAGCCTCTTCCCTCCCTTCTAACTGTCTCATCCCTCTGTGCCTGAAGGAGTTGGCACCTCATTAAAGCATGTGTTAATAGGCAATGGATTAGACGATCCAACAGTATCTGATCCTAGTGTTGGAGACTAAGGAATCCCTGCTCTTGGGGACTTAGGGATCATGAAGACTTCCACCACCTCCACAATCGTACCATAGCGGTGACCCCTGATTGTCTCCAGGGTCAGACCTATTGTGGGGACTTCTTGGGGAAGGTGATGGGCCCCATGGTTTCTGGGTGACATAGTTATTTGGCAGTTGTGTCTTCCCTTAAGCAGCGTGATATGGAACCCTTTTCCCAAAGGGTGTTCCCTAGGCCACCTGCTCAGAGTCATCTGAGCAGCTTTTGTTTAAAATATGGATTCCTAAGTCCTTCCCCATACCTGCTCTGTGACAAATCCCTTAGGTAGCCCTACAGATATTATGCAGACTCTTTAGGTACTATTAATTTTTTTTTTAAGTTTTTGCCACAGGTTGCATGCACTCACTGAAGAGAGACAGAGATGGAGAGAGAGAAGAGAGATAAAGTGAAATTGCCCCCCCTCCCTCAGGTGACCATGATGGAATCCTTCCTCCTCCATTCTCTTCTTGGATCTTGGGCAGGCACACACATGCACATGGCATGATCTGCAAGCTTCCAGGTTCAGGATTCCAGAGAGGGCAGAACATGTGGGAATCCAGTGCTTTTATCACTAAGCAACCTGCTGGCTCACTTCAGGTAATTTTAATGCTGACTAAAGTTTAAGAAGCAGAGCAGTATGGAGCAGGGGCTTGCAACGCTGGCTGTACATTAGAATCCACTGGGACTTATTTTTACATTTTTGATTCCCAGGTCATATATATATATATATATATATTTTTTAATTCTGATTTTACTGGTCTGGAGTAGGTGCCAAGTATGAGTATATTTAGATATTTCTCAGATTATTCGTATGTGTAACTGAGACAACTAAACTGTCCTCCTACCCCACTCAAGCTAGGCCTAGAGGCTGAGAACTGACAGCACTTTGGTTTCTCCACACTTCACTCTCTACGTTAACATATTGCGTTGTCAGAAAAGTCATGATTTTTAAAATGTTTCTCAAAGGTTATTTATTGATTTTAAGAGATAATTTTACTATAGAGCATGTGTGCTTTCCAGAGAGATAGAAAACAAGAAATCGCTCCCCAGGGGGGATGGCCATACCACAATCCCTTCTCCTCCATTCTCCTCTCGGAATTTTGGCCACACACACACACACACACATGCACCTGGCGTGAGTTTTAAGCCACTAGGCCCAGGACTCAAACGAGGGTTGACTACATGAGAGTCCAGCAATGTAACCATTATGCCATCTGCTGGTCCCAAAGGTCATTTATTTATATAAAGAACAAAGATCAATCGATGACATATTGCCCATCTGATAACCTTTTGCCATCTTTCAGTGAGCTTCATAACTCCTCGATTCATAGAAGGACTTGTCTTTATGGATGAAAAACTGAAGAAGGTCTTGATTTATAGCCTCATCTGATTTGAGCAGTATACCATGTAAGGAGATTTGAAGAGAGTGAAACAAGTGGAAGTCTGATGACTCAAGGTCAAGTGAATATGGTGAGTGTGGCCATGCATCCTATCCAAGCTCTAATACTTTTTGACAGGTGATCAAACTTGTGTGTGGTCTCACGTTGTCATGATGGAACACAACTCCTTTACGATCAACGAGCTCTGGATGTTTCTAGATGATGGATTCGTTCAAACTGTCCAATTGCCAGTAGTACACATTTGAATTGATTGGTTCTTTGGTAGGAGTTCAAAAAACATGGCATCCTTAAAATCCCAGCACACTGAGAACGTGACCTTCCTCTGATGAATGTCTGTTTTCCATGTCCTTTGGGGCGAATCATCACATCAGGACGAAGATCATTTATGCACCACGTTGCTGTAAGCAATCTACTTCCCATCACGAGTTGTCAGCTGCTTCAGAAAAAGGAACATTTTCCTCACATTTAATAAGCATATTGTAGGTGTTTATAGGAATCATCAAATAACTTCTTTGAGTTCATGAGGAACTCAGTATCGAGCTTGTTGACATAGCCCAGCTTCTTCAGGTGGTCCTGAACACTTGAAGGCTGGATGTTCAATGTTTCCCCAATCTCTCATCTTGTGTAATGTGGCTTTGACTCAATTAATGCCTTTATTTTGTGGCCATCGACCTTGGTGGACCTCCCTGACTGAGGAGCGTTGTTGTGATTCATCAGCATGGAATTTTGTGAAACGTCCTTGGCACTAGTTTTCTTCTAGAGCATCGTCACTGTAAACTTTACACAACTTCTCACAAGCTTGATGCATATTCTTCCTTTTATGAAAGTAAAAATAGCAAAATAAGGTGAAAATGCACAATTTGGTCTTCCATCTTCAACTTGTAAAATCTCCAACACGCAACCAAATTGCTTCATTCTAAAAGCTAGAACCGTCCACTGTCCAACGACATAGCAGTAACACAGATACGAATGACTCTCGTACTTCTAAAGATGAACTAGTGCCATCTGCTGCAAAAATGCATCCTGAGTTTTCCAACAACCCAATACTTGACTGATTCCACTGCCTTCATTAGCATGGCTTTACTTTCCAGGGAGTTTCTTGCCAGGCTAGATGGATTGATCATTCTAGGAACTTCTTGAAAGACAAAACTCTTCTGTAAAAAAGTATCTGCAGATAACTTTTGCACCCTAAGATTCTTGGAACCCTGCTGTAAACTCCTTGCCTTGCTGTTTCCATCAATCCTGGGTTGTTATTTCACGATCCTTCATTGCCCCAATTCCCACTTTCAAAAACTCACCTTAATCAAATGTCTAGTTCTTTTTTTTTTTTTTGCTATAGGGCGCGTGCGCTCACCAGACAGACAGAGAGAGACAGAGAGACAGAGAGCAAGAAATCACCCTCCGGGGGGGGGGAGGGGGATGGTCACGCCGCAATCCCTTCTCCTCCATTCTCCTCTTGGGATCTTGGACATGCACGTACACGCACCCGGCATGAGTTCTAAGCCACCGGGTCCGGGACGTGAACTGTGGTCGACTACGTGGGAATCCAGCGACATAGCCATTACGCTAACTGCTGGTTCCCAAATGTCCAGTTCTTAATAAATCTGACTTTGTCTCTCCTCGACCTCCTAAATGCTGCTAAAGCATTGTTGTATGTGGTATGCCCTTAGATCCTTAAGCAGTAAACTCAGCTTTCTCTTACTCATAGCAAAAAATAAACCCAAAAACTCATAAATGCTACAGCTAGGGTTGAGAACCACCAACAGAACAGAGAGTACTGATGACAAATGGCCTGTTTTATCTAACGACCTTTGTCCTGGCTCTCTTTGCTCTCTGGCTCTCGGTGACCTTGATCAGGTTACCTGACCTCTCTGACTCTTCGTTTCTTTTGTAAAACAAGACTTTGTGATACTTCTCCCATGCCTCAGAATCAAGAAGGGCTCAAGAAAAATGATGGCTGTCAAAGTGGACTATAACCTGGAACATTCTTTCTACACACAAGGCCATGAATAGAAGCTGAGGATATCAGCACCCTTGTATGGAGCACCTACCATGGGGTCAGAAAGCATAAGCACGTTGGTCCACGTGCTCCTTTCTATTGTCCAAAGCACACATTGCTACCCGAGCACGTAGTCATCGCCACAGCAAGTCTGGCAACTTCAAGCTCCCTATTAGCATAGCACTCTGGTCAGTCACCAGTAACAGGTCCAGGTTGACCGTCTTGCTAAAACTTATCCTCATCAAGTTTCTACCAGGCACTGTGCAACACGCTTTATTTATTTTTTTAAAGAATTATTTTATTTGTTCATTCATTTATTTTAATTTGACCAGAGAGAGACACACACACAGAGAGACAGAGAGGGAAAGTAAGAAAGCAAGCCACCATGTCCAAGACTTGAACCATGGTCGGTCATGTGGGATTGTCCAGCACCTTAACCACCAAGCCACCTGCTGTTACCACTACATGGTTTATTAAATTTCATTTTTTAATTTGTTAATTTTAATTGTCATTCATACATTTAATTGCTATACATCATTTGGATTGTAAAGAGACTTTACCCAGCGTGATATATACCTCACTCCAGCCCAGCTGATAAACTTCATTTTTTAAATCTTCACAACCTAATATAACAAATTTTAGTGTCACATTCTAAGTTCACTGACAGAAGTTAATTAACATGTGTTTATTAAGTAGCAGAGGTTTGTTCTGAGCCCAGGTTGGCTTTCTGCATAGCTCGTGTCATTTACACAATGACCATCTCTTATGTACCTGCGTGCCAAGCTCTTTGACACAAAACAAGTTCAGATGGTTCTGCTTTGACTCTACCTGCATGGTTGGTGGCCCTGATGCTATGAGGAGCCTCAATCCTACCCCTGTCCCCTTGGGATTTTTCAGTTGAGTCTGAGAATTAAATCGACATATCACAGATTCATGGGAGAAAAGCATACACATGTGTTTAATAAGTGTTATGTAACATGGGAGCCCTTGTAAGCAATGACCCAAAGAAGTTGCAACACCTAAATGCTTTTAAGCTAGGATGAATAAAGAGAGTCAATGGTAGGAAAGTAACCAAGCCATGTGGGGAGGCTAAAGGAAGATAAGAATTCTTTTATCGAGGTCTGTTTATACAGGATTCTCTTGGTCTCTGCTTCACGTCCTTGATGATAAGAATGTTACTTTCCTCCTGTTATAGGAAGGGCATCTTTGCGTGGAGGTTTTATCTCCTGCTTCCAGGAAGGAAAAGGAGAGGGTCAGAGCATCCTTCTGCTTCTGCTGCTTTTATATTTATTTTTGTAAGTGTCTCTAGCTCAAACTAATCCTTGTGCCAAAGAGGCATATTTTGGGGTGGCATATTCCCCCACCTTTCAATGGCTATCTGGAAAACTACTGGAGGGCCCGTGTTTCCTGAATTCACAGAATAAACTCCTACATAAACACAGAATAAATTCCCTGAGTTAATAACAGTGGAGGGTGATAGGGAGCGATATGGGACATGCTCCCACATCTAACTAGGGAGGTCTGTCTGATTTCCAGGGCTGCAAATACACAAGCCAAGGTCCTAGTACAAGAGGCTGAGGCTGTCTGCTTCCATTGGCTTCACCCAGTGTAAGGGGCATGGTTATAACAGAGAAAGGGAGTGTCTGCCTTGAAGGAGCCAAGATAACCTTGAAGGGAATAGATGAATGTACATATTGATGAAGCAATTTGAGTAAGTATTGATTCCTAGAAGCCAGAGTCTGGATTCTTAGCTCACATAATAGGTGGAGGGGTTTCTTATAAATAAGGTTACAGAACAACTTTCTTTTTTTAACCCGACCAACTCTTGTTATTGGGGGGATCTTATTATTTTTGTTTATAAATACGCAACTGATGGAGAATAGGGCATAGCCTATGGCTTGATGGTTATTGATTGACGTCATGATTAATAGAGTTCAAAACCTATTATAGGTAGCTACAAAGACAATCCCAAACAGAGAAGAAACACGATTTTCTACAGGAATATCGATAATACAAAGATAAATTCTCCAGATGCAGTTGCTTGTTGGAAAGAAACCATGATGATTTCTCCTCTGGAAGGAAGGGAATGCAGTTCTGGAAAGTTCTACTTCACTCTAAACTGTATCTAGTGCAAGACTGAATATGATGTTCCACGGGATTCTGCTTCTATTTCTCTTCGATCATTGACAAGTTACTTGCATTTGTTTAATGTCCAATGCTCTGAAAATAGTCTTCTAAGGTTGCTGGTTTATTTTTTTCTATAACTATCATGTCATGAGTAGGACAAAAGAGTCATATACTTGGCTGTACATGAGAACAGAAGAGGCTAAGAGTCCATTAGTGTGTGGAATGGACAGGGAAACAAACAGTAATAAACTAGTAATATTGGAACATCTGTGTACCCATCCAACTACATACATGTGCTGAGTGTGGGGTGGTGTGTTTATAACTGGTGATACAGAGATGAACAAAACACAAGTTTCTGGCTCAGAAGCGCCTCGACTTGTAGGGAAGAAGAGAAAACAACCATGTAAACAAATGGAGGCATCCTTATATGCCAACCTAATCATTAAAAATATATTTTCAGATGGGAGAATCTATTCCCTATTGTTTTAACTTTAAAAAATAATAATTTGTTCCATATCCATCCATAAATCCCAATCAATTTTTAAAGCAGCTCTCAAAGCACTTGTAAACACCTCTTCAGCTATCTCCTAAATATTTCTAGTTTAATGCAAAACATTTTAAACCCCGAATGCTTACTTTTTGGCACTTAGTGAACTCCTTGTTTCTTTATGTGGTATATGAAAATATTAAAGGGCAAAGGGGATAAATCATGCTTGACTTCGCCTGCAAAGAATAAGGCTTCAGTGCTTCTCCCCTGTGATTGTTGATCTTCTGCACATGATATTTTTCTAGACTGAAAGAGAACATACCATGTTCAGTGAAGCTCACCAGAATCAACTACACCTTCAAAATTGTTCTGCATTTTCTTGTGCATAGGAAAAGTAGATAGGGACCCATGTCTGACCCAGCTGGGGTCCTGTGTGTGCTTACCTTTCTCAAGACAGTTAGTCACTCCTAAAGAATGCACTTTTCCAGGTGTCTTGTGTTCATCTGTTTCCCTGGTACATTTCTGGTAGATATTTTCACTTACCATTGTGCACAGTGCAGAACAAAGGAAGATGGAGATACAGTCCTTTGAGGAGATCAGCCAGCAGATGACTGCGGGGCCCTCTGTACCCCCTTGCCTTCCTTTTCATATTGATTATGATGGGTTCTGGACAGGTACTACTGGGTGAAACATTTTGCAAGTCATTATAGCAAATGTTCATTAGTTGAATCCTCAGATCACAAAGGATATGCTGTGATTTGAATGCCCACTCCCACCCCCGCCCCCCCCAAAAAAAACAACATGTGCTGAGATTTGGCCATGATGTGACTAAGACAGTTTTGAAAGGTGCAACCTCTGGAGATCATTTAGGGTTAAAGTCATCACTGGGATCCCATGATTGACTCCTGGCGGGTTTATCGGGAGAGAGAAGAAGAAAACCAGAGCAGATACACATGGACATGGATGCATGTGCTCCTGTTTTTCCTCGTGTTTATTTTTTTTTAAAGAATTATTTAATTTTAGTCATCATTATTATTTTTTAAAGACTTATTTATTTAATTTTATTCATTCAGTTTTCTTTTTTTTAATTTGATCAGAGACAGACAGAGAGAGGGAAAGTCAGAAAGCAAGTCACCAGGTCTGGGACTTGAACCATGGTCAGCCATGTGGGAGTGTCCAGAGCCTTAATCACCATGCCACCTGCTGGTGTCCCCTTCCCCTTTAAAAAAATTATTATTATTTTTAATTTGATCAGAGAGAGAAAGTGAGCAACCAAGTGAGCAGGCAAGCCACTTGGTCCAGGACTTGAACCATGAAGTCTAGCACTTTAACCACCACGTCACCTGCCAGCCTCGTCTCCTTTGTATTTTAATGCAGCTGGAAGACCCCCTCACCAGATGTAGTCCCTGGACGTTGGTCCTCCAACCATGAGCTCCATAGACCTTTTTTATAAATCATCCAGCTTCAGTATTTTTTGTTAGTAGCAACAGAATGGACAGTACTTACTTCCAAGATGGTGGGTTAAGGTAAGTGTGCTCACCAAGGACAGTGAGGGGCTCTCCCTGGGAAGGTCAGGGAAGATTGCCCAGAGGCAGGAGGGAGCAAGGAAGACCTGCAGGATGGCAGTTTTGCAGATAAGCCAGGCAGGAGGTGCAGGGGGACACCTTAGCCAGAGAGGAAAATGTGCAAATCCAAGGGGCAAACCCCTCTGTCTCGGGGAACTGAGGTCAGCTTCATGTGGCTGAAGTGAAAGGAGCAAAGCCCGGAGGGAGGCAGCAGCCCAGCGGGAAGGGCCTTGTCTGGACTTTTTCTGGAAGGCAGGCCATAACGCGGGGCTTTTAGGCAACAGCATGTGAGCCTCACTCTTGAAATTTAGAGGAATATTCTGGCGACAACATAGAAATAAGATCTGAGACAGAGACTGGAGGCTAGAGATGACAAGAGGCTTAGCAGGACAGTTGCAGAAATGATCATGAGGGGGACCAGCAGTTGGTGTAGTGGCTATGTCGCTGGACTCCCACGTAGGTGACTGCGGTTCAAGTCCCGGACCCAGTGGCTTAAACTCACGCAGGGTGCGTGTGCGTGCATGCCCAAGATCCCGAGAGGAGGATGGAGGTGAAGGGATTGCGGCATGGCCATCCCTCCTGGGGGGTGATTTCTCACTTTCTGTCTCTCTGTCTGTCTGGCGAGTGCACATGCCCTATAGCAAAAAAAACTCCAAAAACAGAAAAAAAAAAAATAGAAATGATCATGAGGACAGGAAGAGCCTGTGGAGAGCTCAGGACTAAGACCAATGGGAGCTGGCGATTTCCGGAAGAGGGAGCAGCTCCGGGATTAGAGATTGGGTCGTTGAGTAGCTCCCAAGCGTACCAGGTCTGGGCAGACACCTGACACCTGGTAAGTAGGTACCTTTCCGGTTTAGGAAACAGGTATTCAGGCAGGTGCTGAGTGAATGAGAAATCAATCAATGAACGAGTTAGTGAATTAAATGGCTAATTTCTGGGTAGGGTCTGAATCCCCACAGCATTCAAGCTCCCCTTTTAAATTTCTATCACCGTCTCCTCGTGTGGGGAGCAGAAGTCTCCCCTGGAATATGGCAGCCTCCTTCCAGCTCAGTCTGGAGCCTCTGGTGGGGTCTTTTGCTGCTCGGTCCAGGTTGTCTTGACCTCGGCGAAGCCTCAGCCACTCAGCTCTTCCCATCATTCCTCTCCCGATGGAAATAACGATCCTTTTCCATCCACCTCACACACACGTTTAGACAGATTGATTAGTTAATGTTCAAAAATTGCTTCGAGGATGGAAAGTGCCGATTATTATTATTATTATGTTGTCTAAGAGAAATTCCCTTCCTTTTCAAGGGAGCCACAGGATGGCCGTTGACATTTAATTTTCATGCTTTGCATCTCACAGGTGAAATATTTATTTACTAATAAAGAAAAATATCTCCATACAGAATAGCTTCTAGAAGCCCGTTCATCAGTTTTGGAAAGATGTGAACAAATGACCACCCTGAAATGTAATTGGTTAAGGTCAATGTCTAGGCCTGATGTCAGTGAGGGGTTTGCCCCGGCATCCAGAGGCACTGATGATAAAAAATGGCTTTCTTTGCCTTTTGTCAGCTAAATGTCACCGCAAATGCTCCCGACAGCAGCCTACACCACGTCCAGATTATTGGAGACGTATATATAATTTCCTCTCCTTGCAGAATTCTTTGAACTTAGAACCTTTCACCTTGGCCGGGAGTGCATAATGGGTTTTCAGAAACATCATTTGTTTGTTTTAGTACAGAAATGATTTTTATGTAGATACTTCAGGAAGCTCAGTATCAAATAACTCAAAAGACAAAAAAATCAAGCCGACATTCTAAATTTTCCTTTTTTTTTTTTTTTTTTTTTTAATGCTTGAAGCTTGATCTAAAGAAAAAAACAAAAAAAACAACCCGACATTTTAAATTTTCCTTTTTTTTTTTTTTTTTTTTTTAATGCTTGAAGCTTGATCTAAAGTCAGGGAAAGTTGTAAGAAGAGTTGAAATTGCATTTGACTGATGGGAGGAGGAGGCCAGTAATGTGAAACGGGGTGGATAGAGAATTGATGCTGGTGGCTTGATATTCCAAACTGGATGTGCTGTTCGTTTTCTTCGGCAACTTGGGCTTTTAGTGTGATTTATGCTGAAACTTTTAGAGTGAAATTTATGAACTGCATTAAGTGCTAAGGAAGAAGCATAAAAATCAGTAATTTGAGAGTCTGGAGCGGTGGAGTGCTGTGTACAAATAGTCTAAATGGAAATAATAGACTAATAGAGGCTTCGAAGAAAAGCGAACAGCTTTCTGACATCAAGGAACCAGAGTGCTGGGGAATTCCTTAATTATTGTCTAATTGGCTGGGTGAGAGACAGTTGCTAGAGATGTATCATTTCCAAAAGAAACAAATTTGGGTAGGGCAATGGCGAAGTGTCCGGTGGAGATTCATACCCATGATCAATTAGGGAAGAAAACTGGAAAAGTTCCATTTTAGGATTTTGTCCAGCAGATGGCGGACATGAGGCTGCAAGACCACCAGGCGAGGCTGCTGTCTTTTTTCTTTCTTTTCTCTCTTGTCTTTATTTAGGATATTGCTTACATCATTACAGCATACAAAATGAGATTTTTCCAACCAGAATACACTGTATCTTGGCTCAATCAAGCACATCCACATGCGTGTTATCATCAACAAATAATTTTCCATTTCTTGTTTCCTGTATATTTTGTTTTTTTTTTTCCCCCATCTTTGATTCCCTATCTCTCCCCCTCTGCCATGTCCCACCCTCCTCCCACACTGTCTCTGGTATCCATGGTTGCTTTCTATGCCTTTTCCCCCCATTTTATTGATTCGCTAAAGATCTTAATTAATCTAAATATTTCCAATAGCAAGCGCAACTGATATATACATATCCATGAACGCAAGTCTGACTTGGGGCATAAACCTCAGTGAGTAGAATGAACATCCTATAAAGTAGCACCTAGCTGGGGCTATATAGCTTACTGCAGTCATCAGATAGGTGTTTTTTTTTTTTTTTAATTTCAAGAAAAACAGTTTTCATGTTTTCTTTTCCCTCTTGAAACATGTTTTTAAATTAATTAATTTATATTCATCCCCTAATCATTGTCACAGCATACAAAGTATAGTTTCCCATCCAGAATATACTGCATAGTGGCTTAATTATGTATGTTATCATCAATAATTTTCCATTTCTAGTTTTTTATATATATATGTGTGTATATATATATACACACACCCCTATGTCTGACCCTCTGTTCTTTCCCATCCTCTTCTCACACTATCTCTGGTGTCTACAGTTGTATATGTATATACATAAAAAGTTTATTTATTTATTTATTCCATGTGTGAGAGACAGAGGGAGCACACCCCAGCAGGTCAACACCACAATCTATCCTCAGCCCCAGGCAGCGCCTGAGCATGGCCAGGTTGGAGAGGTCTGGGGACCGAAGCCCTCGCCTTCTTAGTGGTCAGGCTTACAAAGTTTACCGGCTGTTTACCAGCTGCACTCTGGTGGACACCAGCTGCCCACCAAGTATCCGGATTCGTGAGGCCGGCTGCCCAGCCTGATTTGAACCCCCTGGTGAGGCTGGATTAGCCCTGGGAGAGCGCGACTACTCGGCCTCTTGGTGCTTGGCTGCACTCTGGCTTTCCCCAATAGCGTTCCAGTCTCTCCCCCCAGCATGGTTCCATTTCCCAGCCATGCCACGGGTCTCTGCAGGTCCAGCCCTCTGGGCTTCTCTCCCGGACAGGGGCTACTCTGCATGCTCTCTCCCCCTTGGCTGCCAGCCGACAAAGCAGGCCCCGGGCTGTGGTCACAGAGGCCCTCAGCTCAGAGTCAAAGGCTGCCCTTCTCTGCCACTCTTGGTGGTGCACGCCATCTCCCAACTGGTGAAGCCGAAGCTCGGAGAATCAGGAGCTTGGCTAACACGCACAGTAAGCTTCAGAGCCCCAGTGATCCCCTTTCCTGGCTGTTCCCTGGTGTGCTTGACCCTCCCACTAACCCGACTGGTATTGAGAGTCCCTGGCACCGTGCAAGTCCACAACCCCAGGATGGAGTTATTAACATACCTTACAGTGGCGTCTCAGAGTGAGCCCCCTGCCCCAGTGCACACAGGCTGGACCGATTTTTCTGGCTGGGGAGGGAAGAATTGGAGAAGGAGTACGGGGGAAGAGACTTTGCGGTCTCTGAGAAAGGGAGGCCCTTATGCCTCTCTCAGCTCGTTTAGGGCGGTGGGCGCAGGAGCCCGTGCAGTGCCATCTGTGTGCTTTTTTCCAAGTGGAGTGGACCCTGGGGATTACGGCTGTGGTGTGTCCGGGCCGCTGGCCTCAGCACAGGAGCACCGGCCTGAGGTCACCTGTGGCTTCCCAGGAGGATGTTAACAGCGACTGGGAGTCTGGAAGGGGAGATGGCCGTGGGTGTGCTGGACTGCAGAGGGAGGGTGGACACCAGAGGCCAGCCAGCTGCGCTGTGACCCCACATGGTCCACTAGTGAAAGGGGAGGTGATTACCACAGAAACTAAGCCTTCGGGAAGTTCCCGCGTTGTGTTTGTGGGCTGGGGATCGGTGTCCCCCAAGCAGCATTGAACCCTAGTCTCTCTGACTCCAAAAACTACTCATTTCACGACACCAGGAGGAAGTGGCATATTCAGATCCAGGATTCAACATAATGGGAAATAACCACGAAGTCTAAGAATTTAAAAATAGATGTCGCACCATTCAAACCCACATGCAATCATTGAAGGTTCATTTCCCCCACTTATTTCCATTCCAGTTGAGGAGATTTTACTCCCTAGCGAATTGCTAGTCATATCTCTTCAAGTAACTTCAGTGTGTTACACCAAAAAAGTACCCGCTGTAAGTGAAAAATATTCTTAAATGAAGATGCGAATGATTTCAAGGGAAGACACACTTCCCAGTCACAGAACACATTAGATCTGCCCACTTGTGAGTTACTCATTTTATTTTACTTATTTATTTCATGAGAGAGAGGTCCCTTGACAGAGTCTTGCTACACCAAGTCCTTTCCTTGGGGCTGGATCTCCAGCCAGCCAGGATCATGGGCCCAAGCACGTTTGGGTAGACCGAGGATTGAACCCAGGCCTCCCGTGGGTTCCAGAGCCGAGTAGCAGTACTCTACCACTGTGCCACCACAGCTGGGCCAGATTACTTCTGTATTGGAAGTAAATTTTCACACCATGGTGGAACCCAATTGTTCTTAACCCTCGTCATCTTTTTCATGAAGAAGAAAGGGGTCATAGGGCATTTCTGTCAAGATAGCATAATGGCTATGTCGCTGGACTCCCATGTAGTTGACCACGGTTCGAGTCCCAGACCTGGTGGCTTAAACTCATGCCGGGCGCGTGTGCGTGCGTGCCCAAGATCCCGAGAGGAGAATGGAGAAGGGATTGTGGTGTGGCCATCCCCCCTGGGGGGTGATTTCTCACTTTCTGTCTCTCTGTCTCTCTCTGTCTGGACAGCACACGTGCCCTATAGCAAAAACCTCTCCAAAAAAAAAAAAAAAAAAAAGATTTTACAGTTTATGTTGCTCGTGTTTTATAGCTACGGATGCAAAATGCCCAGGATTTCCGCCAGCATCAGGCAGATTGCTGGTAGCCTGAGTGGTATTGATTGGCCTTCCACTGGGACGGCCTTCCACTGGGACTTCCCCCTTCTACCTCAGGGGAAGGGCAGCGAGGCTGTCTGGAGAGTCGCAGTGACTTGCGTTCCCAGCAGCAATGTCGTCCCCAGCCCAGAGTTGTGGGTTCCTGAGACCTTTTCCTGGGCGAGGTCTCCTGGTGGCCTGGCTGTCCACTGCTGACTTTGACCTGCTCAGCTCTGATCGGCAGCGCTGGCTTTGGCTCTGAATTACAAACCACATGCATGAAAAGAGAAGCTGAAAAGGGATCTGGACATTTATACACGTCCTGAGAAATATAATAAGTTCTTGTCTGAGCTCAGGCCAGGCAGAGCTGTGACCAGCCAGCCAGCTCCAAGACCCTTCTGGGTGGATGCAATTGCGACGAAATTCCTCTAGAGGGCGCTCGTAGATTCTCTGTGAATCAAGGTCTTGCAAAATAAAACAAAAAACAAAACTTGCAGTTTTCCAGAAATGGCACAGGGTCTGCATGGGAGCAGAACAGGATTTATATACATAGATGAATGTGAATGTGTAGTTTTTTTTTTTTATCAGCAAATAATACCCCTTTGTTTTTTTTTCAGATCAGCATCAGCGAAAATCACGCACATGTGGGAAAGTGAAATACAGAGGATTTCTTTTTGTTTTCTTTGTGAATGAACAGTGAACCTTCACCTCGAGGGGAGTTTGCTGTAGTTCACTGCAGTGTCATATTTATAATTACTAGGAGAGGGAGGGAAATTAAAAGATTCAACTGCTTAACTCTGCAGCAGTTGAGCTGCTGGCCCTGGGGACCTGCCAGGAACTTCCTGTTCTGGCTGGGCTCCGTGGAAGTCCTCGAGAATGGCCATTTGACCTCCCAGGCGGCCACCTGAGGAAATCAGCTTTGGTTAGATCGGATGGATGGTAATTGGCTTTGGAGTTACTAAAACACATACTGACATCCTGAGTACACGTTTCTTAGCGTTTTGAAAGGCGTGTGTTTTACTTGGATCCGCTCAGTGCAGAGAGGAGTCAGTCACAGCTTGGGTGGGTGGCTGCACTGGAATGTCATTTCCCAAGACCTACCTGCCTCCCAGCCCCGGTGGTGACAGGGTGCTCTCATACCCCAGGCCCCCTCTTCCTCCTCCCCTTCAAGCAGAGGGTCCAGGAGAGAGTTGAGGGTGTTGGTCTGCAGTATAGCTTACCAGGGAAGGTCTCACCTGGATATTTCAAGAACTATTTTTTTGGAGAGGTTTTTGCTATAGGGCACATGCGCTCGCCAGAGAGACAGAGAGACAAAGCGAGAAATCACCCCCCAAGGGGGATGGCCACACCACAATCCCTTCTCCTCTATTCTCCTCTCGGGATCTTGGGCACGCATGCACACATGCCTGGAGTGAGTTTAAGCCACTGGGTCCGGGACACAAACCTCAGTCTTTAGGTTCTATGACCCCATGAATTTGTGAATCCCAACATGAGGAGAACGTAACGATAGGTCAGTGAGACTTAGACAATGGAAATGGCATAACGACGACCCCTGCCTCGAGTCCTACTCACTCTCCTGCAAGTAGAATGATCCTTTGAAAATGCACCTTGAGGGACCAGCAGTTGGTATAATAGCCGTGTCGCTGGACTCCCATGTAGTTGACTATGGTTCGAGTCCTGGACCCAGCGGCTTAAACTCACGCTGGGCGCGTGTGCGTGCGTGCCCAAGCTCCCAAGAGGAGAATGGAGGAGAAGGTACTGCAGTGTGGCCATCCCCCTGGGGGGTGATTTCTCATTTTCCGTCTCTCTGTCTCTCTCTGTCTTTCTGGTAAGCATGCACGTCTTATAGCAAAAACGTCTAAAGAAAAAAAAATGTTCATGGAATCATGGTTTTCTTTTCTACTTAAAATTCTTTGGTGGCTCCCCCATTGTCCTTAATAAAGAGTTTCAGACTCCTCAGCACACAGCGTGCAAGGCCGTTTGAGACTGGAACTGGAGCCCCAGCCCCTCTGGCTGAATGACGGGCAGGTCTCAAGCACACTGCACTTCGCCTCCCGACCTGTGCCGTCCACCTAGACACCGCTCCCGTGCCCACAGACACGCTCTTTTGCCTGGCGAATATATTTCATACCTTAGCTCTCAGCTCAGGCAGGCTCCTTTCTCTAAGAAGCCTTATCTGATTCGTATTTTTTGAAGAGAGATTTTTGCTATAGGCTGCACGTGCTCACCAGAGACACAGAGAGAAAGAAAGCAAAAAAAAAAAAAATCACCTTCTAGGGAGATGGCCACACTGCAGTCCCTCCTCCATTCCTCTTAGGATTTTGGGCACGCATGCACATGGGCCCGACATGAGTTTTAAGCCACCGGGTCTGAGATTCGACCTTCGGTCGACTACTTGGGAGTCCAGAGACATAACCACTACACCGTCTGCTGGGCCCAGCCTTACCTGGTACTTACAGACCGGGTGGGGTGCCCCTTCATGTGTCATCCTAGCATTTCGTTCTGTCCTAAGCCCTGTACACGGGGTTTGCCTGCAGAAGATGCTATGGCTTCCATGACAGTGACTGGTAGTGATTTCTAGAAATTTAATCCCATCTAGAACACAATTTAGAAAGTATTTGTGTCTATCTGGGACCTGAAAATTTCTCCCCTCACACTCAGCCTGAACACTGGGTCTATACCTGTTAAATTACATTGCATTTGGCCTTGAGGCAACCTGGAGTCACTCAGGAATAAACTACAACCTAACTTCGTACGTATACAAACCAAAAGCTTAACTTACCGGTGTATTTTTAACAAACAGCTAGGTGTCGACCCATCACTGCAGCTGAGTTTCCACCAATCAAGGCTGACAGCTGATCAGACCGTGCTCAAATAAAGCAAATCGAAGCGTTTCTGTACCT
>NW_006159947.1:402783-433034 GCF_000334495.1 Tupaia belangeri chinensis
CCTGCTTCTCTCCACAAAGACTCCTGACCGCTTTCCAAAGGGGAGCTCTCGGAATAGTTTCTGGTTTTGAGGACTGCCCAATTTGCAAATCCTTCTTTGCTCAAAGAAATGCTGTTTAATTCATTGAAAGTTTTATAACCCACACCTTCCTGCCTATGTTAGTGTAATTTCGTATTACCCTTCTGTCTTCATTATCATGACTTTATTTTTCTAAAAGTCTCCTGGCTAGGCAAATGGATTTATTGTTTATTAGAGGAACTTCCCCAAAGGGTTTTTCCCAACTCTTCAGTGGAAAACATCAATACACAGTTTGTGCTCTAGACCTTCAGTCCCTAGGCTCAAAATTCCAGTCTTGCTGTTTCCACCAATTCTGGACTTCTCTATCATGATCCTTAACCACATTTTAGCTGAACATTATCCCTCTAAAGACATTGCCAATCCTTTGCAAGGTGGTGTTTTCCTTTCAGTTTTTTTTTTTTTTTTAATCAACTGGTTGTGTTAATAAGGTTGGGAGTCTTCTTCTTTTCTTACTTTTTATTTTCTTATTATTTTTCTTCTTCTTCTCTTTTCCTCCTCCCCTCTTCTTCCTGCTCCTCTCTTCCCTTTTCTCCTCTCTTCTTTCTTCTTCTTTTCCTTCTCCTATTTACCAGAGGGAATATATATTCATGGGAGAGAAAGAAAGGGGAGGGGAAAGGGAAAGTAAGACAGCACCCCCCCATGGGGCATGGTCATACCACAATGCCTTCTCTTCCATTTCTCCCTCCTTTAAAGATTTTGGGCATGCATGCACACATGCCCGGCTTCACACCTCTGGGTTGAAGACCCAAACCATGCAGTCGGCCATGTGGGATCCAGTTACCTCAACCATGACACCACAGGCTGGCTGGCCCAAGGGACCCACCTTCTGACATGCCTCTATGGTCAGGAGGATTGGGTCCTTACCCCATAAACAAGATTAAGGAGCTTCATTGAGCTTCTGAAAAAGTGGTTTGCCTGGATTTGGCTATTTGGTTTCTGACTTGAGCTCCCAAGGAATGGCTCAGGAAATGATAATTTGGTAAAAACCAAGGGCTCCATGGTCTCTATTATCTTCAAAAGCTTGATTTTCATGACTCACTTACCTGACCTATATCTTTTTCCAACGTCCCTGTCAGGCATTATTAATAAGGGACATGAATTCATGTAACCAGTTTTACTGAAAGTGTGAGAGTGGATTTCTTTCTCTTTTTAAAAAATGTACTTATTATTATTTTTTTAATTTACCAGAGGGAGTGTGTGGTAGCTGTAGAGAGAGTGAGAGTGAGTGAGAAGAAAAGCAAGAAAGCACCCTTGCCCCATGGGGATTGGTTGCCCCACAATCTCTTCCCCTCCATCTCTTCCTCCATTTGGAATTTTGAGCAAACACACCTGGCATGTTTTTTAAGCCTCCTGGTCTGGAATGCAGACTGTGGTTGGCCATGTGGGATCCAGTTGTCTCAACACCAGGCCATGAGCTGACCCTGTTTACTTATGTCTTACAAGAGAAAGACCGTGGGAGAGTCAGGTACCCCTGACAGTACCACAGGCACGTGCATGTACTTGTTTGGCATGTACAGGTGAAGGACCAGAGCAGAACCAGAGCGACTCCATTTTGCCCCACCTTACTGAGGGATGGCACCATTTCAAAAAAAAGGTGAACTGGACACATAGAAAAGTCATGAGACAATCAACCCACCGGGACTGACCAATGAAAGAAACAAAGGAGATACCAGAAACCTGAAGTAACTTTTTGCCTAACTCAACGGCTTAATAACCAATCAACCAGAGACAGTTACATTCCCTGTAATCTACAACCAATGTATTGTCGCCTGAGTGCCTTCCTCAGCACCCCTGGACCTCCCTCCTAACAGCCAAATAAATACCCAGCCCAACTAACACGGGGGGACTCTCAACTCTGACCTGCTGTGCTGACAAGATTGGGAGTCCTGGCTCGAGCCTGAATAAAAGTGACCCTTGTGTGTTTACATGGGAATGGCACCCTGGTGGTCTTTTGGGAACTCCGCAACCAGGGCACAACACAGGAAGACCTTGGGACAGGAACTCAGGTCCTTCCCGTGTGGCCTCAGCCTCGCAGGATATTGTGTTACCTCTGTGCCATGGTGGCTGGCCAAAGGGAAGTTTGTCTTGAAAGGAAAATCAGAAAATGCAGCTAGTCTCTAGGGCACTGGAAAGTTATTCGGCAGCCACTGGGGCCATGGCTCATCCCCTAGGACCACAAGGCCTCTGGGCTTTGCTTGTCTGTGTACATCTCTTCCGTTCTTTCTCCACTTCCTTTTGGCTTCAGGGCAACTGTCTGTAGCTTTATCCTGGCATGATGATGACTTTGGCCCTGACTGTACCTGACTCTTTGGGACCATCCCCAAGGCCTGGCTTAGTCTCTGTGTCATGTCCTGTCTTTGGTTCATATTTATGAGAACTTCTGATTAGCCATGGTCAGCCAGTAGAGGTTGACCGGGGAGGGATTTGGTCCAATCATATCTGAACAGGGGTTCAGGGTCCCCTGACCTTTTCCCACTCAGCAAGGGTTACAGAAGGAGCAGATTGTGAAGGGTTTACGCTGTGGCCCACCAGATTTGCTGATGTAGCAGAGATTCTACTTGCCGAAGTACAGGACTGTCCTTGAATAGAATGTCCTTTTACATATTCCGCCAGAAGCATCGGAGCAGGATTCTTTAAAGAAAGAATCAGTGTTCAGCTTTGACTTTAGACAGGGTTTGAATTCCATGATGAAACAATAGTCTTGCAAGCCAGGCTTTATTGAGAGAAAAAATAGATTTGTAAATGACAAAAGTGCCTTTTTCAGATTAAGAACAGAAGGGGAATGCATTCCAACTGGTGATCTGATTGGAGAGTGTTACTGTAAACCAAAGCTGGAGGCTCAGTGTGTCCTGGAAGGAAGTCCCTTCCAGCCTTCTGGGGCACCGGCAGACATGGACACTGAGAGAAGTGAGCGAGTCATAGAAGAGAGGGGATGTTTGAACTAGGTTTAAAAGATTGGAGAAAGTAGCCAGACAGTGGTGTCATGGTAACACAAGTTGGGCCCACATGGGAAAGGTCTTGGGTTCATGCCCTGGGACTTCTCTGAGCATGCTGGGTACCCGAGGCTGGTTGAGACTGGAAGGGGACTGTAACATGAGGACCCTGCTGGGATTGCCCCGCCCCCTCTTTCATGGAGGAGATAAATAGATAGATGATGGGGGGAAGAGAAATTGGTCAAAGACAGATGAAGGAGAGTTTTCTAGACAGATAGAGCAACATGTGGAGATGTCTTAGAGAGGGAAAGAAGACAAGCATCATGCAGTTTGTGAGAAAGGTTGGGCAAGGAAATTCTGGGACATTCGGCAACAAGATGGACAGAGGCCAACCAGGAGGGGCAGGTGTGCTGAGAATGTGCGGTAGCCTTGGGGAGTTCTAGTATCACCTCCAAATCAGTGTATTCAGTGTGGATGAGTCTCACCAGGCAGCCTGATCTCTCCCTCTGGCATCTGTTTCTGTGACCTCTCATTTTCTCCCCGCCTCATCTCTATGCTTTGTGATTTAATGACAGCCTTACTCACCATCTATCTATCTTCTGTGACATCTTCCTTTCCCTTCGGCTCTTGCCAGAGGTAGAGCTTTGTGGCAGCAAGGACCGTGTCTTGTACTCCTAAAGCAAACCTCTGTTAATAGCAATTCCCAAAGCATAGTATAGGTTATATCTGTGGCCATTTAAATTCACATGATAACAAATATTTTTCTTCTAATATATTTATTTTGTAGTATCATATTTTATAAATTTATTTATGTTAATGTGTAACAAAAAATACCATAAGGGGAACCAGCAGTTAGCATAATGTCTATGTTGCTGGACTCCCACGTAGTTGACCGCGGTTCGCATCCCGGACCTGGTGGCTTAAACTCACGCCGGGCGCGTGTGCGTGCGTGCCCAAGATCCCGAGAGGAGAATGGAGGAGAAGGGATTGAGTGTGACCATCCCCTCTGGGGGGTGATTTCTCGCTTTCTGTCTCTATGTCTCTCTCTGTTTGTCAGGCGAGCACATGCACCCTATAGCGAAAACCTCTCAAAAAATAAATACCATAAGTACACCAAATCTATGATTTTACTGATCCATCTGTCTAGGATAAGGCTTAAATAAGACTTTAGTTTCAAAATAAGTTAAATTGAAGAAAAAATATGAGCGGCTCTCAGACATAGAAAAAATTGCAAAGGCAGGGTGGAAACAACTGAAATGCGAGAACTCACATAGGGTTACACACATCAGTAAGGGACTTAACAAACAACTGTTGGAAAATCGACTTGACTTTGATTAGTTTCCTACTCCATGTTCAAGATAGCTTGCCTAAGAGATAGTTGTTAGTAGAAGGACATGAAAGGAAGGAGAAGGAAAAAAATAGAGAAGGAAGGAGTTCAGGAGGAAGAAAAGGACAGGGAGAGAACAAGACCAGTGCAGGCCTTGTGGTCTGAAGGTGTCTCTACATGTTGGTTTAGGTCTGAGAACACAAGACTGAGTGTCTCACCAGGGCATCTCCTGCTGTCCAGGAGAAGACTGGAGTTTCGTTCCTCACAGATGAGTAGACCCTGGCAGGGAGCAGAATTCTATCATCTTCTGGTTGTCTTCCCAATGTCTAACTCTGATCATTGGTTTTTGTCCTTGTTGGTGACTGAGAAAAAACAAACCTTTTCCTCTCCTATATTCTCACAATAGTCCTGGTCACCAAAATGTACAGGGGCTCCTCCCCTGCCCCAACACACAAGCAGTTGTCCACTTTTTGGCAAACACCAATGACTATCTCATTAACTCAATTTGACATAGTCTACCTGGAAATAGAGTCCGATCCCACAAGTTTAGAACCTGGTCCCACAAGACTGACCCACTTTACAGATAAGTCCAGGTGCTTCTGACCTACCCATATAAACTGGAGGATCCCATACCTCCTTGGGTTTGGTCATTTGCTAGAAAAGCTCATAGAACTCGGGGAGATGCTTGATCTGCCAGTAGCCATTTATTATAAAAGGGTGTATTTCAGGGACACGTAGGGCAGGTATGAGGGAGAGGATTGGTGCTGCCCTGTAGTACCTGCACATACTTAGCCACCTGGGAAACCCTCAAAATCCTGTCCTTTCAGATGTTTATGGAGGCCTCATTACTTTGGCATGGGATTAAACCATTAGCCATTAGTGATCCGCTCAACCTTCAACCCCTCTCTTCTTCCCAGAGGGATGGAGCTGAAAAGTTGAACTCTTTAATGACATGGTTGGTTCTCCTGGCAAGCAGAGGCCATCCAGGGCCCCCAGCCACTAGCCATCTTTTTTTTTTTTTACAATGATTATTTATTTAATTTTATTTATTCATTCATTTATTTTAATTTGACCAGAGAGAGACACAGAGAAAGAGATAGGGAAAGGGAGAAAGTAAGCCACCAGGTCTGGGACTTGAACCATCGCCAGCCATGTGGGAGTGTCCAGCACCTTAACCACCATGCCACCTGCTGGTCCCGCCACTAACCATCTTATTATAATAAAAATGACACTTATTACTTCCAAGATTCCAAAGGATTTTGGAGCTGTGTGCCAGGAAACGAGAGGATAAAGCCAAAATATGCATTTATTTTCCTATCACAGTGTTTTTTTATTTCTCCTTTCCCAAGAACACACACACACACACACACACACACAATCTTCTTAGGGTTATACTTGTTCAGGGACAACTTGGGAGGTTTAACCCCAACACATGTTGACTTCCATGGGTTTCCTCTGGAAAGAGTTCATATTTTTAAGTGGTTAATGTCTGATGACCCAACCAAACACGTAGTCTTCGGGTAAAGGAATTTCAGGTAATAGCTCAGAGGTGGGCTAGATTTGGGGTGTGGGGAGGAGTGTGACTTACCCTTGGCCTTAAGTCATCATCCGTAAGGGCGACCTGAGGGTGAATATGTGTTAGTAGGTCTAGGATGTCCACAATGATGTCGCCCCAGCCTTTTGGAGCTCTGCTCTGCTTCCTTGTCCCCAAGTCCAGAGGTCCTAGGCCCCATTGCACATGGCTTCTTAGGTCAGTCAAATCGTTCAGGGGCCACATGGCACATTCAAAGGGCCAAAGGATTTAATTTAAGGGCCAATTGCTAAGAAGTAGGAGGGAGGGTCCAAAACTTTCCAGGGTTAGCAACAGCGGGGATCTGCTGTCCTCAAACTGGTGAGATGGGGAGGAGGTTGACGTTACTGACTTACTGAGGCAGGAGCTCGGGGCCTGCCACTAATGCGGCCAGGCAGGGGGGAAGTAAAAGACTGAAGAGCCCCGTTCTTTTTCTACTCCTCCTCTGATTTCCTGCCAAGTGGAAGCCAGGGATCAGGCATTGAGTGATGAAGGCTTTGCAGGCCAGCCTTCTGGGCACAGATGGGAGAGGAAGGGAAGGGAATGGGTCCCACAGACACAAACTGACCTTCCCTCTCTCTGATTCCGAGGACTCCCCGCTCCCCACTCACAAGTTGAAAATTGTGATGTTCTGCAGAAAGTCCGGTCTGTAGGACTAAAATATAAAATGAAAGAAAGAAAATAGAGGACACCTGTGTATTGTATGCTATGGGTCTCAGTGAGCTTTTTGCACCATTTGTTGCTCTTACAACGTGAAATACCTATTACAGGAGCGAATTAGTAAGTGTCTTGCTCAAACCACGCTTGCTGGAATCAGCCCCTAACTCACCCTTTTGTCTCTGAGTCATCCTCTTTCCATTGGACCAATATCTTTCAAACTGTGAGCCTCAAAGCGTTGGGGAGCCTGGAACCAGTCAGAGGGCTGTGGCCTGCATCTGGAAAATAACAAAACAGGATTGAAGAGTAGATTAGATGTCAAACTGCACATTTCAGTGTGCACATGCACACACACACATGCTGCGGGGACAAGGCTGTGACCTGCTATATCAAAACTATGGGTGAGAAATGGCAGAAGGTGAGAAATAGGGGGAAACATTCACACACACACACACACACACACACACACACACACACATATGAAACCAGAAATGAAAACTTATTGATGATAACATGTATGATTAAGCCACTATGCAGTATGTTCTGGATGGAAAATCACATTTTGTATGCTGTGATGATGCTTAGAGTGTGAATGTAAATTAATTAATTAAAAGAAAAGTTTCAGGGGACTAGCAGTTAGTGTAATGGCTATGTCGCTAGACTCCCATGTAGTCGACTGCGGTTTGCATCCCGGACCCGGTGCCTTAAACTCCGTCCGGGAGCGTCTGCATGCGT
Source organism: Tupaia belangeri chinensis (assembly GCF_000334495.1). Lineage (NCBI taxonomy): Eukaryota > Metazoa > Chordata > Mammalia > Scandentia > Tupaiidae > Tupaia > Tupaia belangeri. Next base: position 410,084 of record NW_006159947.1, read on the forward strand.
GCCCAAGATCCCGAGAGGAGAATGGAGGAGAAGGGATTGCGGTGTGGCCATCCTCTCTGGGGGTGATTTCTCGCTTTCTATCTCTCTGTCTCTCTCTTTCTGGTGAGCACACGTACCCTATAGCAAAATCCTCTCCAGAAAAAAAAAAAAGTTTCAGAAGAAAATTACAGTGTACTTGTCACTAGATTCTAGCTTTGTCCATATTATTAGTTTAAGGTATTTTGTGAATCACTAAAATGTGGGGAGAAAAAGAAATACAATCTATACTTCTTCCAAAGAAGTGTGTTCTTTGTTCTTTCCTTCATTTGCTCATTCACTCTCATTTACTGAGCATTTGTTACTGTGCCAGATTCTGAACTCCAGCGTCCTCAGATTCTGAACTCAGTATCACCATGTGGCACATTTGCTCGGTACAAATTCTTTCTCCGTTCTTGTCTTACCCTCTCTGTTTCTCTACTTTCACTCTCCTGGACGGTCCAATCCATGCTTTTCATCTTCAGGGCTTTTACAAAACTCTACTCATCCCCCTTTCCTTCTCTCTGTAAGATAATTCCTAGTCACCTTTCGGCTCAAGTATTCTTCCCCTGTTCTCAAAGCCTGACTTTAGTTCTTGAGGTAATTTTCAAATAAGATGGCATAATGATTATGCCAATGGACTCCCACATAGTCGATTGTGGTTCGAGTCCCAGACCCAGCAGCTTAAAACACTCCAGACACAAGTGTGTATGTGCCCAGAATCCCAAGAGGAGAATGGAGGAGAAGAGATTGTGGCATGGTCATCCCTTCTCTGGGGTGATTTCTGGCTTTCTGTCTCTCTGGTGAGCACACATGCCCTATAGCAAAAATCTCTCTAAAAATACATACATACATACATACATACATACATACATACGACTGCTGATTATTTTGACACTCTGCAGACAGGTAGGGACTGCATCACTTCTCCTTGAGCCTGGGTACACTTGTAACAACTTCACTTAACACAGTCCGGAAGGAGTGAAGCTGTGACTTCTAAAGCTAGGTCATAAAATTCATGCCACTTCTACTTTCCTTGGTTACTTTGTGGTCCACAAAATCATGAACTATAACAAAATAGTTGCTGTTTCATGTTATTACATTTCCAGGCTGCTTGTTACGCAGCAGTAAGTAACTGCGACCTTTTTCTCTCTATATGCTTCTGTAGCATTCTACTTTGTTCCCATCTTAGAGCTCATCCCATTGTGGCTTATTATTTATTTATTTGGAGAGGCTTTTGCTATAGGGCGCAGGTGCTCACCAGACACACAGAGAGAGAGACAGAGAGACAGAAAGTGAGAAATCAACCTCCCCCCCCCCAGGGGTGATGGCCACACTGCAATCCCTTCTCCTCCATTCACCTCTTGGGATCTTGGGCACGCACGCACATGTGCCCGGGTGTGAGTTTAAGCAACCAGGTCTGGGACTCGAACCACGGTCGACTACATGGGAGTCCAGTTTCATAGCCATTGCACTAACTGCTGGTCCCTGGCTTATTTATTTATTTATTTTTTAATCTACTCGTTTGTCTTTCCTAGTAGAACATCTGAGGTCAGAAATGATGTTTTACTGACCATTGAATTTCTAATACCTACTATCAGCTCTATACTAACTATGAGCTTCAGAATGATTTTTTATTTAAATGTGGGTTGAATTTATAGAAGTTTGGGAATGGAGGTGATTACAGGTAGAGCACTGATATATCTATGTTTGTCTGGTACCTACTGAGCTGATATAATTATTAACCGAATTGTCTTGCAGTCTCCAAATGTTAGTTTCTCTCTTTCTTCCATGAGTGAGAAAGACAGAGAAAACACTCCCAACTGAGTCTCAATATCACGATCTACCCGAAGCTCCAGCCAGCACCAGACCCTGGGGACACACACAGGTGCCTGGTGTACCCAAGGAAGTCTCTGGGACATCAGCCTGGAATCCTCCCATGTGGGTCAGCCTCACTTTACTGTGTGCTGCCATCTGGCTTTGTGGTCTCAAATTTAAGACTATAGATTTTATGAGCATCATTTAAGGGGTTCTCATGGGACCAAGGACAGGTCCTGAGCAGTCCCAGTAAGTCATAAAATTTGGATCTGGCTTGAATTGGATAAGAATGTCAATTTTTTTTTCTTTTTTTTCGGGAGGTTTTCACTAAAGGGCGCATGTGCTCGCCAGACAGACAGAGAGAGACAGAGAGACAGAAAGTGAGAAATCATCCCCCCCCCAGGGGGGATGGCCACGCCGCAATTCCTTCTCCATTCTCCTCTCGGGATCTTGGGCACGCACGCAAATGCGCCCGGTGTGAGTTTAAGCCACCGGGTCCGGGACGCGAACCACTGTCGACTACGTGGGAGTCCAGCAACATAGCCATTATGCTAACTGCTGGTCCCAGAATGTCAATTTTTTACATGAGTGACTTGAAAGAGTGACTGTCATTACCCGTCGCCATCATCTTTTGATTATGTGCTCTATAATTAGATGTCGAAATGCTAATGCCTATTAATACTTGATTGATTTGATTACCCATCCTAATTATACTTTGATCACTTCTGATATATTGATTCATATTCTATTTACTTCACAGTATTCTTTGTATAACGATGCTTTGATAATATCTGATTACATCTTAATATCTGATTGCTTTGAGTAGCTCTTATTTTAACCATTGGGAAGTTGGATCGTATTAGCTAGGATGTGCCTGACTAGCACTTGTGAACATGGATTTTGCAGTAAAACACACTCAGTTTGCTGTTCCTTACTGCTCATACTGCGTGACGTTGGGTAGGTCGCTGAATCTCTTTGTCTTTGATTTGGTTGTCAGGAAAGCCATGACATATTTTTCCTATGCAACAATCCTTATGATTTTTCCAACAACCCAATAGTTTCATCATCTCAAAAATGGCGATAGTGGGAACCAGCAGTTAGCGTAATGGCTATGTCGCTGGACTCCCACGTAGTCGACCGCGGTTCGCGTCCCGGACCCGGTGGCTTAAAACTCACGCCGGGTGCGTGTGCGCGCGTGCCCAAGATCCTGAGAGGAGAATGGAGGAGAAGGGATTGCGGCGTGGCCATCCCCCCTGGGGGGTGATTTCTTGCTTTCTGTCTCTCTGTCTCTCTGGCGATCACATGCGCCATAGCAAAAAACCTCTCCAAAAAATAATAATAATAAAATAAATAAAATAATGGGGATAGTAATATAAGTTACTGATGAAAGGACCAGGTAAGGGACAATCATGGATTAATAGGCACCCTGGCTGTGCCTAATTGACACTCTAGATAATTATTTTTTGTTTGTTTTTAGAATTTTGCTAAAGGGTACATGTGCTCACTAGAAAGAGACAGAGACGGAGTGAGAGATAGAGAGAGAGAGAGAGAGAGAGAGTAGAGGAGAGAGAGAGGGAGAGAGAGAAATCACCTCCCAGGGGGAATGGCCATGCCACAATCCCTTCTTCTTCAACCTCCTCTCAGGATTTTGGGCATGCATCACACTGGATTTTGGGTCCAGTGTGAGTTTAATCTTCCGGGTCCAGGACTTGAACTGCATAGCCAGCTCTGTGGGATCCAGTGTTTTAACCACCACTCTACCTGCTGACCCCACACTCTAGGTAATTCTAACGTGCAGATGGTATTCCCTACTCTTACCCAGTATCTATCTGCATGAGCTGCTATGCTTTAGGCTTTTCATTGTTGACCTTGTTTCAGGAGGGGCTCCGGGAGACGGGAGCAGTGGTTCTGGGTCAGATGCTGGTGAAGGGGAGAGGGGAGAGGGGAAGGAGGGAGAGGATGGCAGTTTCGGACTCCATCCTCCAATCAAGCCCCAGTGTAAAATGAGTGTTAAAGAGGGCCGGGTCGAAGGGAGTGAGGCTAAGTGGGGCTGAAACCCATGTCTGCCACAGGGCTGCACGAGCTTGCCGTGGGCTTCTTCTCTACTTCACACAGAGAAAAAAAGAATAAACCTTCATTTTTTAAAGATACTGGTCATTCAAATTAAGTATAAGAATAGGTATTCCTATATATATATATACCTATATATATATAGGTATATATGTATATATATATATAGGGCATGTGTGCTCGCCAGAAAGACAGAGAGAGAGAGAGAGAGAGGGAAAGCAAGAAATCACCCCCCAGAGGGGATGGCCATGCCGCAATCCCTTCTCCTCCATTCTTCTCTCAGGATCTTGGGCACGCACACATACGTACCTGGCGTGAGTTTTAAGTCACTGGGTCCGGGACTCGACCTGTGGTCAACTACATGGGAGTCCAGCGACATGGCCATTACGCCATCTGCTGGTTCCAGTTATCCTAATGTTGCACACACACACAACAAGGAAATGGAAATCTCAGCACTGGTGGGATTTTCCTAGAACTGGTGTCTGACATGACATTTTTAAATGAGTGAAGGACATCCATGGAATACAGAGGATTTATGGACAAAGGTGCAGAGGCAGAAACAAACCTATCACGTGTGGATGACGAGGGGGAGGCAAAAAATCAAAACCACAGGGGGAGCCTGAAACGCACCCCAGCTGGAGGGAAGCTCAGTCTTCATGCCTGTTTTCTTATTCTTGGTGCCCTGTAGTAGCAACTCAATAGCAGCCTTCATGTATTCTGCGACAGTTAGTTAATATATTTTGTTTTTCTTTCATTTAACTGTAAGTTTAAAGTAAATATTGATATTTTCTAAGATATAAAACCAGTCACTCATCACAATGTGTTTCAACAAAACCAAACGTTTCCGTGCCCTCGACTTACAGACGTCTCTCCTAATTGGATAAAAAGATGAGGTCTATGCTTTTTCATTGGCCTGATTAATGAACGCCCTGAAACCCTTGAAAACAGACATGGTCCGTAAGTGGTATCTGTTGTTTAATCGAGGGCAGATGTTTGGGGAAAGCTCGGCCTAGAGAGTCTGACTCTTCAGTGAAGTGACTCATTGAACTGGATGCTTTCAATGTGACATGTCAGCAAAAAGCCATCTTTGCTCATGTTGAAGTTATAGTCACCATATCTGTGGTTTGTCTCAACTCTACCAGCATCAAGCTAACGGTAGGCAATGCCATCAGCATCCACCCTGTGGTCTAGGCTGAAAACCCAGCAGACACCTCCAGCTTCTTCCTGCTGTGCTTGCCTCCTGGCCCCTGCTCTGTCCAAGCTCTGTTGTCAAACTCACCACCCAGCTACCTCTCCAGCAGTCTCTGTTGGACATTCCTACTTCCACTAACTCAGTTACAGCAACAGTGTCATGTAAACCTCGTAGAAAACTAAACACTCACGGGACCAGCAGATGGCGTAATGGTTGCGTTGCTGGACTCCCACATAGTTGACCATAGTTCAAGTCTCGAGCTGGGTGGCTTAAAACACACCAGGCATGTGTGCGTGCATGCCCAAAATCCCAAGAGGAGAAGGGATTGCAGCATGGCTCATCCCCTCAGAAGGGTGATTTTTTATTTTCTTGTCCTTTCGTGGCTCTACCAAATCAGAATCCCAGGGAGGGGTGGCCAGCTAGCTGCACCAACCATCCTAGGGTCATTTTGAAGCGTGCTGAGATCTGAGAAATACCCTGATGGGAGCCACCTTCATCCCGACGGCTGAGCCTTCATCCCGATGGCTTGGCCTAACTGGCCATGCCCTGGGCTGTTTGTCACCAAACTGTTCATTCATGGCTATCTCCTTGACTTGATCTTAGACTCCAGGCTGCACTTTGAGAGAGTCTTTCACTGGCTAATAGGGCTGGGAATGAGACACAGTTTTATTATCCAACTAGCGAGGTAGGCCTCTATACTCCGAGGTAGGCCTCTCCACTCCTACGTCCTGCTTGCAATCTGACCAGCTCTCCTCTAAGCTGTACCGTATCGTACAGACCCAAAGCTGCTAAACTGCAACCCCCTGCCTGGCAGTCTTCTTGCCCAAGTCCACAGGTACTTTTTCTTCCTTTCTTTTTCTTTTTTGAATTGGCAGAGGGTGTGTGTACTTGTCAGGGAGAGACAGAGACAGAGCGAGGGAGAGTGAGATGGCACCCCCTATGGGGCATGGTCATGCCAAATCCTTTTGTTTCCATCTCTCCCTCATGTGAGAACTTTGGGCACACACATGTGCCTGGCATATTGCTTCAAGCCACCAGGTATAACAGGAAAACTATGATCTATCTTATGTTGTGATAAAATATTTGGCAAAACTATCACTCAAGTTACTTGGAGGATAGGAGAGGGACCTAACATGGACTGGCCCTGGGGCCTAGTGATAGAGGGAGCCACATCGCACATAGCTGATGTGCTCACTCGGTGCCTGGCACATAGTTGACGCTCAACAAATGCTCGTTGGATGAGCAGATGACTAGATAAGGGAATGAATGCGTTGCTTGTGGTGGATCTGCCAAGTTAGATCTATAGAGACTAGGAGTTAAGGGTTGATTTGAAACCTTGTCTGGACATTTAGCTTGAACCTTCAAGATTTGCATCAGTATGTCTTCTTAGGAAAATAAGAGCTTACCTTTGTGTTTGGGCTTCTTAGGAGCAAAGCAATACTTAGCATTTGGAAGACACTATAAACCAAAAAAGAGTAATAAAAGAAAGAAAAAATGGAGCTAAAGAGAAATAGCTGGGAGGAAAGGGCTGATGAAATGCCCGTGGGGGGTTTCATGCTACTTTGTCTATTTTTCTCAGACTCTTTAATAGGGATGAGAGAGGGAGTGCTTCAGGGCTGTCCCAGGGGCACTTGACCCATCACTGCCTGTTCTATAATCAGAGCCAAGGATCATCTGAGGAGGGGGTAGGGGAGCAGGAAAAGCTCCCTGTGCAGTCTTGTTGGCAGGCTCTGTGACAGCGTCAGTGAGCCACAGGGGGACGGTCTGGTGCGGGCTGACCCTGCTCACACCTCCCTTCTGCCTGTACCGTCTGGCTGTCACTACACACAACGGTAATACTATTTCTCTCTTTATAACCCACTTCTCAGCTCTATTCCTTTTGTAAATTTGTTTTTATTTTATTTAATTTTTTAAAAAATTCACCATAGGGCATGCACACTCACTGGACAGAGGAGGGGGGAAAGAAAGTGAGAAAGTACCTTCCTGTGGGGGATAGTCATACCACAATTCCTTCTCTTCCATTTTCCTCTTGGGATTTTGGGCATGTACATATACATGCCTGGCATGTTTTTATTCTTTTAATTTTTATTTTCATTAGTTTTTGAGAGGTTTTTGCTACAAGGCATGTGCACTCACCAGGGAGATAGAGAGAGACAGAGAGACAGAAAGCGAGAAATTCCCCCCCCCAGGGGGGATGGCCATGCCGCAATCCCTTCTCCTCCGTTCTCCTCTCGGGATCTTGGGCATGCACGCACACGCACCTGGCGTGAGTTTAAGCCACTGGCTCCCGGACTCGAACCGTGGTCGACTACCTGGGAGTTCAGTGACATAGCCCTTATGCTAATTGCTGGTCCCCATGCCTGGCATGTTTTTCAAGCTACCAAGTCTGGGACTCAAACCAGGCAACTGGTCATGTGGAAACTAACCACCTTAACCACCATGTCACTAGCTGGCCCCTCAGCTCTATTATTTAAGAGTTTTATTTTCAGAGGGCAAGTGGTGGCCAGGGGTAATGCCATAACCCACATGGGAAGAGTCCTTGGTTTATGTTCTGGGACTCCCTGATGACTCCAGGTATAGGTGCACATGCTCAAGACCCAGGCTAGTGAGGCTGGGGGTGTATTGCAGTGTGAAGATTGAGTTGAGAGTGCCTGTCTCTCTAGTTCTCTCTCTCTGTGTCTTTCTCATGAATGGAATAAATACACTTTTGTTAAAAAGGGAGGGGTGTATGTGTGTGTGTGTGTGTGTGTGTGTGTGTGTGTGTGTATGTATTTAATTTTATTTTTACAAATACGTTGCAGTACTTGGGACTGAAAGGAAAAAGAAATCTTTAAATTTCACTTGACTTCAAGATCTTTCTTACTCATCAGTAAAAACCTGTGGCTTGGCTTAAACCTTGCAGTGAACTCAATGTTCATGTCTCTCCAAAGCTTTAATGTTGAAATATTTACCCCCAGGGTGATAGTATAGGAGGTAAGCCTTGGAAGGTGATGACGTCATGAGGGTGGAGTCTTCATGAAGAGGATTTCCCAGAGAGTTTCCTTTATCCTCTCACCATGTAGGACATGCAAGAAAATGCTATCTCTAAGGAAATGGGCCCTCGCCAGACACCCAGTGTGTGGGCCCCTTGATCTTGGACTTTCCAGCTTCCAGAACGGTGAGAAGGAAATGTTTGTCATTGATAACTCCCCAGTCTATGGTATTTATTTATTTTTTTTGGGATAGGTTTTTGTTATAGGGCACATGCACTTGCTAGAAAGACAGAGAGACAGAGAGAGCAAGAAATCACTCCCCAGGAAAAATGGCCATGCCACAATCCCTTCTCCTCCATTCTCCTCTCGGGATCTTGGGCACGCACGCACATGCGCCCGGCGTGAGTTTAAGCCACTAGGCCCCGGACTTGAATCTTGGTCGACTACATGGGAGTCCAGCAATATAGACAATACGCTAACTGCTGGTCCCAAGTCTATGGTATTTCTGTAGCAGCCCGAATGGACTGAGACAGTGCTCAAGTGTGGCTGAGTTGAGTCTTTCTTCCCTAAATTGACAGGCCACACCCATTCCCAACCCTCACCCAGGAAAACACCCTGAGGCACAGGTGAGGGACCAGCTCTGATGAGAATTTAGACTCTAGTTCTACTACTTAATCACTGTGTCTCTCCATAGAAGTTAGTTAACCTCTCTGAGCTCTAGTGAGGAGGGGCAGAGTACTGTTGTGGGGTTAGATGTAGGTTATCCAAAGGTACTTCAGAAAGTTTGTGGAAAAAAGGAATTGAAATACAAGTTTATTTTGGTACAAAAATTTCGGGACCCGTAGTTGGCGTAATGTAGTTGATCATGGTTCGAGTCCCAGACCCGGTGGCTTAAACTCACCCCGGGTACATGTGCATGCGTGCCCAAGATCCCAAGAGGAGAATGGAGGAGAAGGGATTGTGGTATGGCCATCCCCTCGGGGGGTGAGTTCTTGCTTTCTGTCTCTCTGTCTCTCTCTGTCTTTCTGGCGAGCGCACATGCCCTATAGCAAAAACCTCTCCAAAAAAAATTTTTTTTTCAAAATTTCCATGCCTAGCTTTTTCATAGTATGCACTTTCCATAAATCTTTTGAAGACTCCTCACACAGCATAGAATGTGCTCAATGAACAGCTTTGCAAAAGCAGAGACACGCTGAAGTCTTTACCTTCTTTTCTCACACGTCACAGGTAGAAGAAGCTGCCACCTTTCACAGGCTGCCATTAGCTCATGGGTTTCTTCTTGCCTCTCCCACCAAGCTAAGTTTCCCGATGAGCAGAAATTATTTATTACATTTCTTTTGTATCCCTTATTGCACTTGGTGGGTGTTAATTATTATATAAAGTGACAGACTTAAAGCCCTGCTTAAAAATGAAACCGGCTTTAAAGATTGAACAAAATATTGCATTTCGTATGAAGTTAGCAGGCATTTGAGAGTTCGGGGTAGAATTTCTAAGTTCTCTTTCCATATTAACATGTGACTTCAGGGTTAAGAAAATCATTTAAGGGGCCACAGATAGTGTGGTGGTTAAGGCACTGGATTCCCACATGACCCACTGTGGTTCGAGTCCCAGACTCAGTGGCTTGAAAAATCACACTGGGTGCTTATGCATGCATGCCAAAATTCCCAAGAAGAGAAGAGATTGCGGTGTGGTCATTCTCCTGGAGGATGATTATTCACTTTTCCTCTTCCTCTCTCTCTTCCCAGTAAATGCATATACCCTACGGCATAAAACAAACAAAACCCCTAAAAGAAAACCTTATAATTGAGTGTACAGCAGTGTGATTCTAGCTACTGGTACTGTATTATATACTTGGAATCTGCTAAGAAGGTAATCTGAAGTGTTCTCACCACACACAAGTGGTAACTATGTGAGGAAGTGGATTATGTTAATTAGCCTGGTGGTCATTTGACAACATGTATTTATTTCAAAACATCACGTTAGGGACCAGCAGATGGTGTAATGATTGTGGCTCTGGACTCCCATATAGTTGACTGTGGTTCAAGTCCTGGAGTTAAAACTCTATGCCAGGCACATGTGTGTGCATGCCTAAAATCTCAAAAGGAGAATGGAGGAGAAGGGATTGTGGCATGGCCACCCTCGGTGTCTCAGTATGTGCGTGTGTGTGTGTGTGTGTGTGTGTGTGATTTCTCACTTTCTGTCTCTGTCTCTCTGGTGAGTGCATGTGCCTTATTAGTAAAAAATCTCTCTCTAAAGAAAAACACATCACAGCATATACAATTTTTATTCATCAATTACACCTTAATAACACCAAAGAATTTAAGGGCCTAGAATTCTAACCCTTAGATTTTGTTTATGTGACACATTTTTATTTAGTGCTTACTATATGTCAGGCTGGCTCTTCCAGGTTCTGGAACCTGATAAAAAAATCGAACAGGCAAAAACCACTCTGTCTGCATGGAGCTCATAATCTAGTAGTTCGTGGTATAAGAAGATAGTGTAACATTTGTCAGACTTTTATTAAGAAGGAAGCATGGAGAGATTAAGTTTCTTACAGAAAAAAAAAAAAAAAAGACTTTGAAGGGACCAGCAGTTAGCGTAATGGCTATGTCGCTGTATTCCCATGTGGTTGACTGCGGTTCAAGTCCCGGACCCAATGGCTTAAACTCACGCCAGGTGCATGTGCGTGCGTGCCCAAGATCCCGAGAGGAGAATGGAGGAGAAGGGATTGCGGCGTGGCCATCCCCCCTGGGGGGTGATTTCTCGCTTTCTGTCTTTGTCTCTCTCTGTCTCTCTGGCGAGCGCACGCACCCTATAGCAAAAACCTCTCAAAAAAAAAAAAAGGATTAAGCGAGAGATTTTATGTTAAGTGTATTTTACCAAAATTTAAAAAGAACTAGAGAGAAAGAAAGAAACAGGAAGAGAGAGAATGAGAAAGAGGGAGGACACCCTGAAGAAGAGCCTCTTTTCATCCCTGGAGTCGCCCTTTTCTTTTCCTGTGCACAGAGGTCCCATCTCAGGGGTTGGATCCGAATCTAGGGACATGCTGGGAAGATTCCGTTTGCGCCTGGTGGCTGGTGTCAAACCCACTCTGAACACCTCCTGGGGCTCAGTTCAAGCCCTGTGCACATTCACAAGCAGGAGTGGCTTCCTTTTTCCTCCTGGACTTGCACACAGTTGAAACCAGCTGGGACTGCAGAATCTAAGCTCACAGCAGAGTCGTTCTGGGGCAGTGAGGCGGGAGGAGTGCTGAGTTGTTAATCCCAGGCTGCGACCTTTTCTGCAGAAGTGGAGAATGCTCATTTGCAGCCCCGCTGTGGGAGCAGAGGACTCCTCGGGTTGTCACGCCCCTGCTCAGGAGAAGGCCTGTCAGGGGAAAAACACGCAGATGTGCAGAGCTCCCTCAGACAATCTGAGAAAGGTCGAACCCTCAGCCTTCCCAGAGGCCCCGCAAGGGCCAAGAACCAGCCACACCTCCCGGGCAGCCCCTGAAACCACAGGTTTAGACGCCATCAGGCTTTCAATCTCCTTAGCTTTTCATCAAAATAAGACAGGCTTTGTGAGGCTCAGGATGAGGGGGTGTTTGGGATGAAAGTACCCCTTAAAATATACCCCTGGGGTGAGATTCGAGTCGATGGCTTGGTCTTCAGGAAGGTGAGCTTTCTGTGGCTGCATTTCAGGAGGCCTGAAGTCAGCGTGCATTCTCTGTGGGCACCAAGTTTTGTGGGGTGTTTTGTTTGTTTTTCTTTTTCTTTCTTTCTTTTTTCTTTTTTTTTTTTTTTGAGAGGTTTTGGCTATAGGGCGCGTGCGCTCGCCAGACCGAGGATGAGAAAGAGGGAGGACACCCTGAAGAAGAGCCTCTTTTCATCCCTGGAGTCGCCCTTTTCTTTTCCTGTGCACAGAGGTCCCATCTCAGGGGTTGGATCCGAATCTAGGGACATGCTGGGAAGATTCCGTTTGCGCCTGGTGGCTGGTGTCAAACCCACTCTGAACACCTCCTGGGGCTCAGTTCAAGCCCTGTGCACATTCACAAGCAGGAGTGGCTTCCTTTTTCCTCCTGGACTTGCACACAGTTGAAACCAGCTGGGACTGCAGAATCTAAGCTCACAGCAGAGTCGTTCTGGGGCAGTGAGGCGGGAGGAGTGCTGAGTTGTTAATCCCAGGCTGCGACCTTTTCTGCAGAAGTGGAGAATGCTCATTTGCAGCCCCGCTGTGGGAGCAGAGGACTCCTCGGGTTGTCACGCCCCTGCTCAGGAGAAGGCCTGTCAGGGGAAAAACACGCAGATGTGCAGAGCTCCCTCAGACAATCTGAGAAAGGTCGAACCCTCAGCCTTCCCAGAGGCCCCGCAAGGGCCAAGAACCAGCCACACCTCCCGGGCAGCCCCTGAAACCACAGGTTTAGACGCCATCAGGCTTTCAATCTCCTTAGCTTTTCATCAAAATAAGACAGGCTTTGTGAGGCTCAGGATGAGGGGGTGTTTGGGATGAAAGTACCCCTTAAAATATACCCCTGGGGTGAGATTCGAGTCGATGGCTTGGTCTTCAGGAAGGTGAGCTTTCTGTGGCTGCATTTCAGGAGGCCTGAAGTCAGCGTGCATTCTCTGTGGGCACCAAGTTTTGTGGGGTGTTTTGTTTGTTTTTCTTTTTCTTTTTTTCTTTTTTCTTTTTTTTTTTTTTGAGAGGTTTTTGCTATAGGGCGCGTGCGCTCGCCAGACAGAGAGAGACAGAGAGACAGAAAGCGAGAAATCACCCCCCAGGGGGGATGGCCACGCCGCAATCCCTTCTCCTCCATTCTCCTCTCGGGATCTTGGACACACACGCACATGTGCCTGGTGTGACTTTAAGCTACCGGGTCCGGGACGCGAACCATAGTTGACTACATGAGAATCTAGTGACATAGCCATTATGCTCACTGCTGATTCCAGTGGGCACCAAGTGTTAGACCAAATTTTTGCCCATAGGAATCTCTGGATTGAAGAGCGTTCTTGACAAGGCTGACGCGCGGTAACAGCAGAAGATGTTTATGCGCTCACAGCAGCTCCTTGCCAGACTTCCACAGATTTTATTTAACACGTCTCACCAGCGCTTGCTCCGTGCCAGGCCCTTTTCTAAGTGCTTTCTCATTTAGACCCTATAATTCTTGTAATGAGAATTATTGATAGCTCCTTAGCTATCGATAATTGATATCAGAGTTGATATCCAGAATATCAACTCTGTGTTGCTGAGGAAGCTGGGCACAGTGAAGTTAAGTAACTTCCCCAGGGTGACTGGCTTGTAAGAGGTGGAGATGGCAGTTCAGTGTCGACCTGCTCTAACCACCATGCTCTGCTGTCCCTCCGTGTGTACCAGCAGATAGGATGTGTCACGAGCCCACGAAAAGTCCATCAGACGTCCTCCTGTGGCTCCCTTTCTATTTTAGAATTTATTAATTTAATTTTCTTTATTGTTATTATTATTTAATTTGATCAGAGAGAAATCAAGAAAGTGAGAAATCAAGCCTCCAGGTCTAGGACTCGAACTGCAGTCAGTCATGTGGAAGTTCAGGGCCTTAACCATTATGCAACCCACCAGCCCCTGTGGTTCCATTTTTAAATGCAGCAACTTTTGGTGCAATCTGACATGGGCACTGAGAATGACAAAAACAGACCCAACTGGGCCAGCCCATGTGTGGTGGTTAAGGTAGCTGGATCCCACATGACCATGTGGTTCAAGTCCCAGATCTGGCAGCTTGAAAAAAGAGCCAGGTGCATGTGCATGCATGCCCAAAATTCTGAAAGGAAAGTGGAGGAGAAGGGATTGCACCATGGCCGTCACCCATGGGGGGTGCTCTCTTACTTTCTCTCTCTTTACTTCTCTTCCCCATGAGTGCACCTATCACATTTTTTAAAAAAGAAAAAGTAAGAAAAACAGCCACAACTTAAGCACTGCAGTCTTGCTTTTCTGAGGCTCAACACATTCTAGCTCCTTCTAAGAAAAAGGATGATGAGCAACTTCTAATTCGGTCACACTCTGAGGGTGCAAACCACTAAACATCTTGGAGATGGTGGATTATCTGCAGAGATGCCTGACAGAGGGACAAGCACAAACCCAAACCTGAACCCCCAGATGGCAAATGCGTGATCGATGTTCATTAAAGAGGCAAACTGTTTAAAGGAACATCTCAATTTCCTTCAGAAGGTACTCATGATCTAAAGAACACAGGTTTTGGAGTTAGAGGCCCAACTGTGTGACCGTGAGTAAGTCATTTTTGTCTTGCAAAGCCGTTTCCTTGTCTGCAGACTGGAGTGGAAAAGATCTTCTGTAGGGTGTGTTTGCAGACAGAATGAAATAATCTATGACCAATCTACGTGAGTCCGACTGAGAGAAGTGACATTCCCAGAGAGTGTACAATATGAAGATTGCGCATCAGAAAGTGAGTTCTGGGACAGAAACATTCCTTTAAGAGCAAGGATGAGTTTCGCAGCTGGGTAGCCAATAGAAAGATTAGAGTCTTCTTTTATTTATTTATTTATTTATTTATTTAATTTATTTAATTTATTTTATTTTTTTGAGACGTTTTTGCTATAGGGTGCGTGTGCTCGCCAGACAGACAGAGAGAGACATAGAGACAGAAAGCAAGAAATCACCCCCCCCCGGGGGGATGGTCACGCCGCAATCCCTTCTCCATTCTCCTCTCATATCTTGGGCAGGCACGCACACGCGTCCGGCGTGAATTCTAAGCCACCGGGTCCGGGACGCGAACCGCGGTCGACTTCGTGGGAGTCCAGCGACATAGCCATTACACTAATTGCTGGTTCCCAGAAAGATTAGAGTCTTAAGAGCCAACTATTGTGGATTCAACTCTTAGCTCCGTTCCTTACTGTGGACTGTGGAAAACCAACTAACCTGTCTAAATTCCATTTTCTCATTCATATCACTGGTATATGAATACAAGTCTCTTAAGACTGTCAAAATGGGGACCAGCAGTTGACATAATGGCCATGTCTCTGGACTCCCATGTAGTCTACTGAGGTTCGAGTCCCGGACCCAGAGGCTTAGACTCATGCAATGCACCTGTAGGCACCTGTGCCTGTGTGCCCAAGATCCCAAGAGGAGAATGGAGGAGAAGGGATTGCGGCGTGGCCATCCCCTTGCTGGGTGATTTGTCACTTTCTGTCTCTCTGTCTCTGTCTTTCTGGGGAGAGCAAGTGCCCTATAGCAAAAACCTCTCAAAAAACTGTCGAAATGGTATTATCTAATGTCTGTAGAGATTGTTACAAATTTCTAGCTTTTTCCAACCCTGCAGGTGATCGATCGTTCCATCTGTCCAATAGCAGTGACAATGGCCACCTCCCAAGGCTTGTGCAGGAAAGTTTCCATCCCGGTGTTCATTGTGTCTGTCACTGCTATTATTTGTAGCCACAAACCTTGTTGAATCACTCGTAATTGCAAAAGGAGGGGAATCACAGGATGCTATCAGAGAGACACCTCAGTAACCAAACAGTGGGAGAATCGTTCGTTTCTCTTTCCTCAAAGTCACTCTTCTGTGTCACAGGCATACTCTTAATCATTGTCATGTGACTTGGTGACTTGAATTTTGACAAGGATGGAGTTTGTCCAGGGAAGTCTCTCTTCCCTTCCCTCTCATCTTTCTCCCTATAGAATCATCAGAAATCATCATGTTCTGAAAACATCCTCCAGTTTTGACCCGACGACAGGACACGTTTGTTCTATGTCTCCGAGCATCTCCAGTGGGTCCATGAGTGGGTTTAGCCGGAAACTGGTTGCCCTCTCTGCAGTCAGAGGGCTCGTGTCTCTCCCTCTCCAATAAAGGTTAAGAAACTGGGCTTCCAGGGAAGATGGATGTAGAAATGCCACTCCACTGGGGGCCTCGCCACATGACATACTCCTGCAAAAGGATGGAAGGCAGATTTCATTGGAACTTTCCCCATTTTCTTTAGCACAGAGATTGCAGCAGGAAAAAAAAAATCTAAATCTTTGGTACTGTTTCTTTTTTCTTTCTTTCTTTCTTTCTTTCTTTCTTTCTTTCTTTCTTTCTTTTTTTAAGAGAGGTTTTCTGCTATAGGGCACATGCGCTCACTAGAAAGAGACAGAGAGACAGAAAGTGAGAAATCACCCCCAGGGGGAATGGTCATGCCGCAATCCCTTCTCCTCCATTCTCCTCTCGGGATCTTGGGCACACATGCACACACGCCCGGTGTGAGTTTTAAGCCACTGGGTCCAGGATGCGAACCGCAGTCGACTACATGGGAGTCCAGCGACATAGCCATTACGCTAACTGCTGGTGCTGTTTCTTTTCCCCAAGTATTTCTTCTTGCTGTCAGGAAAGGAAGTCCAGTGGGCTCCCCCTCTGGACCTGGCCACAGAGCAGGTAAGCTTGCCTTTCCTAGAAGAACTTTGTCCTTGTAAGCCTCCTCTGGGGGATGGATGTTGTCTCTGAAAGTCTACAGTGGAGTCGAGTAGAGTCCTCCTGGATTCGGAGTCATGGCGTCTCCCTGCCTCGGTGAGACGGTTACTGGTTCGGTGGTTTTGCGTGACTTTGTGACCATTCCTTACTACTGCAAACAGCCTTACCCAAAATGCATGTGTTCTAGCTGCCAGAAACCTAGTTGCACCATTTAAAGAGATTTCTCATTTTTCAGCTTTTTTAATTTTTTTTTTTGGAGAGGTTTTTGCTATAGGGCGCATGCGCTCGCCAGACAGACAGACAGAGACAGAGAGACAGAAAGTGAGAAATAACCCCCCAGGGGGGATGGCCATGCTGCAATCCGTTCTCCTTCATTCTCCTCTCGGGATCTTGGGCACGTACGCACACACGCCCGGCGTGAGTTTAAGGCACCGGGTCCAGGACTCAAACCGCGGTCGACTACGTGGGAGTCCAGCGACATAGCCATTATTCTAACTGCTGGTCCCTCATTTTTCAGCTTTTAGAGGGTCCTAATTTGTGGCTTTTTAAGTAATTTGGTTCAAAACAAGCATTTGTTTCCCATAAATGCAGCTCTGCTCAGGTAAGCCTCAGCCTGGACTGCAAAGGGAATTTGTTTAGTTACACTGGGCCGTAGGCAGTAAATTGGCCATCCTGTCACTTCTCTTTGGTAATCTAAACAAGCTCACGGAGCGATCGGCCCTCGCCAGTGACTGGAACCAGTCAAGTCTGCTCGCTGCGCTGTAACTCAGAGGGCAAAAGTCCGATAACTTCATCCGAGCTTCGCCTTCCCTGAGCCATCAGTTCATTCATCACCCCTGACATAAAAAGGGCCTCGTTCCCACAGTGAGCCCCAGAAGGTTTGGCCTGCTGTTAAGTTCTTAAAAATAGCATCTGCGCTTAGACATTATTCCCTAACATTTGACACAAGTGCCAATGCTTCCACTAAGTCAGCCTTGCAGGGTAATTCCTGAGTTCCTTCTGTTTATTTAGGGCACAGGGAATAATCAGGAAAGTAATATTTTGTAGGGTTTTTTTTCTTTTGAAGAGATTTTTGCTATAGGGCGTGTGCACTCGCCAGCCAGAGACAGAGATAGAACGAGAGAAATCACCCCCCCCCCAGAGGGGATGGCCATGCCGCAATCCCTTCTCCTCCATTCTCCTCTCGGGATCTTGGGCACACACACACACGTGCCCGGTGTGAGTTTAAGCCACCAGGTCTGAGACTCAAACCACAGTCGACTATGTGGGAGTCCAGTGACATAGCCATTATGCTAACTGCTGGTCCCTGTAGGTTGATATTTTATTGCTCCATTCAGTCTACAGTACGTAGTACATCTTGAACACCGGTCTGCAGAGCCTCAAGAGGGTAGGTTCCCTCGCCTGCCCTGTAGACATGTAGTTACGGGGCAGAGACTCTGTGCCAGGCACGGTACCAGAACTGGGGCAAAAGGAGAGGTGAGCAAGGCTCTTGGTCTTCTATTTGGATGGAGATGGCAAACCAGGCCAACAAATAAATTCATTACAGGCAGATACGACCAGGAGAGATAGATGGGGCTGATCAAGAAGAGTGTCTCTGGGCAGAGATGTTTCAGCTGAACCTAAAGGATGAGAAGGGCCCAGCTGGGCCAGAGGGGCCACGTGATCCTGGCCAAGGACCCTTTCTTCATCTGCATGTTGTCAAATGACAATGGCTCGTGACTTCTCTTCTAGATGGTTACAAACCTGAAAGTTTGCTTCACTTAAAATATTGCCTGAAACTAGCAAGCTGGATGTTTTTGAGAGTCGGAGCATTATCGTGAGGAATTGAGCAGTTTTATTAAAGAAGAATACCTCTCTGTGGACCCCTGCTAGAGCCTGGGGTGTGTTCTGGCTGTGAGAAGAGTGAACCCAGATGACCCCCCGCCTGGCTCGCTCAGCTCTGGGGGAACAGCAGGAACGGACTTTGTTGATGTACAG
The DNA here is from genome assembly GCF_000334495.1 of Tupaia belangeri chinensis. Classification (NCBI taxonomy): domain Eukaryota; kingdom Metazoa; phylum Chordata; class Mammalia; order Scandentia; family Tupaiidae; genus Tupaia; species Tupaia belangeri. The sequence goes on from NW_006159947.1 coordinate 428,535, forward strand.
TCTCCCCCGGGAGAAATTTCTTCCTGTGTAAATGAGTCACGGGAGAGGCTAGCTTTCCTTCCAGAGGTCAGGCGTGCTATTGAGCGCTGCGCTTCCCAACTCCGGGAGAACTGGGACACCCTCGTGTCGTTTGTTAGATTTCACGATGACCTCATCCTCGGAGAGTGCTTGTTCTAAACCTTGGACTAAATATAAAATTCATTTCTCTTTGAGGAGCTCTGAGAAATTGACAAAACCAGCAGGTGTTGCAAACTGGTCGTTAGAAATGGACTAATATTGTTCAAGACAGAAAACTAGTATTTCTGCCATAGAGAAGGCCTTGTTTCTGCTCCGGAAAGATGGCAAATCTAACTGAAACAAGGCAGACTAAGAGACAACTGCAACGACAACAGAAAGAAGACGAGGCCTCCATTGGATAGCTACTTGGGTAAGACAGCTCGCTGCTGAGAAGAACAGACAGTTCCTGAGCTCCCACCGCCACATGTGACGTGCCCAGATGTGCAGCTTCCTGTGGACGGCAGTGCTTGCTTGGAACCCCAACCTCCCTCTGTGGACCTAGAGATGCCAAGAGTCCTCTTCCGGTCCTTGCTGAAGTCTGCGCCAACGCTTCACGGGGAGGTGCTCAGTGAACTTTTCCACTTCCTCGTTGTCATGTGTTGAATCGTGTTCCCAAATGACACTGAAGTCCTAATGACCTAGTACCTGAGAAGGTGACCTTTTCTGGAAATAACATCTTTTTTAAAAAAATTTTGTTTATTTATTTATTTTTAAGAGGTTTTTGCTATAGGGCGCATGCACTTGCCAGACAGAGAGAGACAGAGAGATAGACAGAGAGATAGAAAGCGAGAAATCACTCCCCAGGGGGGATGGTCTCGCCACAATCCCTTCTCTTCCATTCTCCTCTCGGGATCTTGGGCACGCACGCACACGCGCCTGGCGTGAGTTTAAGCCAGCGGGTCCAGGACTCGAACCACGGTGGACTACGTGGGAGTTCAGGGACATAGCCATTACGCTAACTGCTGGTCCCGAAATAATATGTTTGTAGGTGATCGAGTTAAGATGGTAAGGTCATTAGACTGAACCTTAATTCATGACGATTGTATCCTATTGAAAGGAGAAAATGGGACAGAGACAGAGAAAAGGAAGGAGGAGTGAAGACACAGGGAAAACACCATCTCTAAGACAAGGAATGCCCAAGATTACTTGAAGCCAGGACAGAGGTGTAGGACAAGTCTCCTCCACTCCCCAGCCCTTGGTTGCAAACTTCTAGTTATGTAACTGCGAGATATAACTTTCTGTTGTTTGAGCTACTCATTGCTTCATTTACAGCAGCCCTAGGGAACAAATGCACTCAGCATGCATCTTCCTAATAAATGTCGTGAGCGTGTATTTGGAATAAGAACCTTCTCTTTTATCTTGGGTTCAGAGGAGCCTAAAACTCAACTGTCAGTCATTATCAGCATTTATAATGTGCCAGTTTTGTATTAAACGTGTTGCTTTCATGATTTCATTTATTCCTTCAAAGAAAAGAATCCATATACCCATTTTACAGGGGGAGTAAATTGAGATCACCCATCTGATTAATGATGAGAATTGTTTTTGTTTTGTTTGGCCAGAGGGCACATGTACTCTTCAGAGAGAAAAAGGAAGAGAGGGAATGGGAGAAAGTAACCCCCCCCAATGGGGTGTGGTCATGCTGCAATTTCTTCTCCATTTCTCTACCCTGTCAGATTTTGGACACATACACACATGTGCCTGGCATTTTTTTTTTTTTTTTGGAGAGGTTTTTGCTATAGGGTGCATATGTTCGCCAGAAAGACAAAGAGAGACAGAGAGACAGAAAGCTAGAAATCACCCCTCGGGGGATAGCCACACTGCAAACCCTTCTCCTCCGTTCTCCTCTTGGGATCTTGGGCATGCATGCACACGCATCCGGCGTGAGTTTAAGCCACTGGGTCCGGGACTCGAACCGCAGTTGACTATGTGGGAGTCCATCGACATAGCTATTACGCTAACTGCTGGTCCCAGTGCCTGGCATATTTTTAAAGCCTCTAGGACTGGGATTCAATCCTCATGATCAGCTATGTGGGATTCAATCCTCTTACCCACCAGGCCACAGGGCCAAGTCAGGATTTAGATTTTAACTGCTGTGCTAGGTGAGTCAGGATCTTCATCATATTAAAATACAGCTTCGTGGTGGACCAGCCAGCGGTGTGGTGGTTAAGGTGGCTGGATCCCACATGGCCAACCCCATGGTTTGAGTCCCAGAGTCGGAGGTGTGTGTGTGGCCAAAATCAAGAAAAAAGGAGAACTAGAGAAGGGATTGCAGTGCAACCACTACCCGTAGAGGAGTGCTGTCTCACTTTCTCTCTTTCTCTCTCTCTCTTTGTATGTCTCTCCAGTGAGCACATATGCCCTCTAGCAAATGATATATATGGCTTCCTTATGGGAAGAAAGACTTAGGGGGTGGATCTAGGATTCGATTCCTCAGTAATAAGGTCGTGTGTTTGGGACAACGTATTCCGAGTTTCATATAACTGATTTGCTAACGAACCTTTGAAACACATTCATTTTAGTTAGTTGGTTATATTTATAGGTTGTCTGTGTCATTAAATTAAAATATTGTGTTATGTATAACGATTATTCAAAATTTAATGTGCAGAAGTGTACTATTTTTTTTGTGTGTATGTGAAATGATGTTAGAAAATTTAAAATACGCCTTTTCTCCCAGCTGGATAAAGTGAGATCTTAATGGAGCTATCTGATTACGGATTAGCAGGATAAGAACTAAACTGAAGGGAAATGGGTAAATCAGAAGGGGAAAGCCTAGTGTTCTAGGATAGGTACTGACTTTTACAAATTGAAAGTAGAGATGACCAGAAAAACAGCTCCTAAGAAATGAAATAATTGCACATTTAGGACTGATGAAGATCCTCTCCACTCCATTTTTTTCTCCATAAATATTTCACTCTGAATAAGAAGTATAACCATGGGTCCAACAGCTGGCATAATGGCTATGTCTCTGGACTCCCATGTAGTCTACTGCAGTTCGAGTCCCGGACCCAGTGGCTTAAACTCACGCCAGGCGTGTGTGTGTGTGTGCCCAAGATCCCAAAGGAGAATGGAGGAGAAGGGATTGCGGCATGGCCACTCCCCCGGGGAGGGGGGGTGATTTCTCGCCTTTTGTCTCTCTGTCTCTCTCTATAGGATGTGTGAGCACACACATCCTATAGCCAAAACATCTTCCCAAAAAAATGTATAATCATGATAAATAAATGTACAAAATAATTTTAAAAAATACTTAAAACTCTATAACTAGAATTACTTGAGAAAATTGTAATAAAAAGTTGTGTATACATTAACTAGTTATAAAGGTTATTTAAAAGATAATCCAAAGAGACTGATTTCTCATTTTCTTTGTCAACACATGTTCTGAGATACTCTATTAATCCGATTTCAATAGGATGCAAGTGGCAGAAGCTTGACTCAAATGGATTCAAGAGCGGGAGTGGGCTTTATGAAGTCACCCAACTGAAATGTCTAGTGCAATTTCTATTACTTGGTAAAGATGGGTGGACGGATGTACCTAGAACATAACCAGTCCGACCTGTTGATATTAAAAATGTGGTATGAGTGAAATCTAAATTTCTTAGTTCATTGTCTATGTCTTTGGATTGTAAGAGTTTGAAACGGCCAGATCTCAGGCCATGAATGGCCGCATAAAGACCATGAAGGGGCCAGCAGGTGGCATGGTGATTGAGGCGCTGGATTCCCACAGGGCTGACAGTGGTTCGAGTCTCAGACTGGGCAGCTTGAAAACCAGTGAGTGCATGCCCAAAATCCTGAGAGGAGAATGGAGGAGAAGTGTTGCAGTGTGAGCATTGCCCCTGGGAGGGGTGATTTCTCACTTTCCCTCTCTCTGTTTCTCTCTCTGTCTGGTGAATGCACATGCCCTACAGCATAAAAACAAACAAACAAAAAGAAAACCAATTTTATGGGTTTTTTTGGTTTTTTGTTTGTTTGTTTAGTTTTCATAACTATTTTGAGAGGTTTTTGCTATAGGTCACGTGCGCTCGCCAGAAAGACAGAGAGACAGAAAGCGAGAAATCACCCCCCCAGAGGGAATGGTCACGCCGCAATCCCGTCTCCTCCATTCTCCTCTCGGGATCTTGGGCACGCATGCACACGCGCCGGGAGTGAGTTTAAGCCACCGGATCCAGGACTTGAATCGTGATCAACTACATGGGAGTCCAGTGATATAACCATTATACCATCTGCTGGTCCCCATCAGTTTCTTTAAAATTTACTTTACAAGCTGTAGTGATATACAATGATTGTATAAAGTAAATTAAAATAATAAAGAGAAAAGTAAAAAAAAAATCATCTTCACTACATAAAATACATTAATATATATTTTAAAAAAAGATAACTGGCATAAAAGAAAAAAAGAGTTGTAGTCACAAGGGACCAGGCAGCGGCTCAGCAGGCACACACCTGGCA
>NW_006159947.1:433207-454216 GCF_000334495.1 Tupaia belangeri chinensis
GACGTGCCCAGATGTGCAGCTTCCTGTGGACGGCAGTGCTTGCTTGGAACCCCAACCTCCCTCTGTGGACCTAGAGATGCCAAGAGTCCTCTTCCGGTCCTTGCTGAAGTCTGCGCCAACGCTTCACGGGGAGGTGCTCAGTGAACTTTTCCACTTCCTCGTTGTCATGTGTTGAATCGTGTTCCCAAATGACACTGAAGTCCTAATGACCTAGTACCTGAGAAGGTGACCTTTTCTGGAAATAACATCTTTTTTTAAAAAATTTTATTTATTTATTTATTTTTAAGAGGTTTTTGCTATAGGGCGCATGCACTTGCCAGACAGACAGAGAGAGACAGAGAGATAGACAGAGAGATAGAAAGCGAGAAATCACTCCCCAGGGGGGATGGTCTCGCCGCAATCCCTTCTCTTCCATTCTCCTCTCGGGATCTTGGGCACGCACGCACACGCGCCTGGCGTGAGTTTAAGCCAGCGGGTCCAGGACTCGAACCACGGTGGACTACGTGGGAGTTCAGGGACATAGCCATTACGCTAACTGCTGGTCCCGAAATAATATGTTTGTAGGTGATCGAGTTAAGATGGTAAGGTCATTAGACTGAACCTTAATTCATGACGATTGTATCCTATTGAAAGGAGAAAATGGGACAGAGACAGAGAAAAGGAAGGAGGAGTGAAGACACAGGGAAAACACCATCTCTAAGACAAGGAATGCCCAAGATTACTTGAAGCCAGGACAGAGGTGTAGGACAAGTCTCCTCCACTCCCCAGCCCTTGGTTGCAAACTTCTAGTTATGTAACTGCGAGATATAACTTTCTGTTGTTTGAGCTACTCATTGCTTCATTTACAGCAGCCCTAGGGAACAAATGCACTCAGCATGCATCTTCCTAATAAATGTCGTGAGCGTGTATTTGGAATAAGAACCTTCTCTTTTATCTTGGGTTCAGAGGAGCCTAAAACTCAACTGTCAGTCATTATCAGCATTTATAATGTGCCAGTTTTGTATTAAACGTGTTGCTTTCATGATTTTCTGGCATGAGTTTCAAGTCACCAGGTCCGAGGCTCAAACCACAGTCAGCCATGTAGTAGTCCAGTGACATAACTACTATGCCATATGCTGGCCCCATTAACTATTTTTTAACAGATAATTTTACTGTACAGCATGTGCACACCAGAGACACAGACAGAAAGCAAGAAGGAATGGCCACACCACAATCTCTTCTCCTCCATTCTGCTCTCCAGATTTTGGGCACATACACACATGTGCCTGGCATTTTTTTTTTTTTTTTGGAGAGGTTTTTGCTATAGGGTGCATATGTTCGCCAGAAAGACAAAGAGAGACAGAGAGACAGAAAGCTAGAAATCACCCCTCGGGGGATAGCCACACTGCAAACCCTTCTCCTCCGTTCTCCTCTTGGGATCTTGGGCATGCATGCACACGCATCCGGCGTGAGTTTAAGCCACTGGGTCCGGGACTCGAACCGCAGTTGACTATGTGGGAGTCCATCGACATAGCTATTACGCTAACTGCTGGTCCCAGTGCCTGGCATATTTTTAAAGCCTCTAGGACTGGGATTCAATCCTCATGATCAGCTATGTGGGATTCAATCCTCTTACCCACCAGGCCACAGGGCCAAGTCAGGATTTAGATTTTAACTGCTGTGCTAGGTGAGTCAGGATCTTCATCATATTAAAATACAGCTTCGTGGTGGACCAGCCAGCGGTGTGGTGGTTAAGGTGGCTGGATCCCACATGGCCAACCCCATGGTTTGAGTCCCAGAGTCGGAGGTGTGTGTGTGGCCAAAATCAAGAAAAAAGGAGAACTAGAGAAGGGATTGCAGTGCAACCACTACCCGTAGAGGAGTGCTGTCTCACTTTCTCTCTTTCTCTCTCTCTCTTTGTATGTCTCTCCAGTGAGCACATATGCCCTCTAGCAAATGATATATATGGCTTCCTTATGGGAAGAAAGACTTAGGGGGTGGATCTAGGATTCGATTCCTCAGTAATAAGGTCGTGTGTTTGGGACAACGTATTCCGAGTTTCATATAACTGATTTGCTAACGAACCTTTGAAACACATTCATTTTAGTTAGTTGGTTATATTTATAGGTTGTCTGTGTCATTAAATTAAAATATTGTGTTATGTATAACGATTATTCAAAATTTAATGTGCAGAAGTGTACTATTTTTTTTTGTGTGTATGTGAAATGATGTTAGAAAATTTAAAATACGCCTTTTCTCCCAGCTGGATAAAGTGAGATCTTAATGGAGCTATCTGATTACGGATTAGCAGGATAAGAACTAAACTGAAGGGAAATGGGTAAATCAGAAGGGGAAAGCCTAGTGTTCTAGGATAGGTACTGACTTTTACAAATTGAAAGTAGAGATGACCAGAAAAACAGCTCCTAAGAAATGAAATAATTGCACATTTAGGACTGATGAAGATCCTCTCCACTCCATTTTTTTCTCCATAAATATTTCACTCTGAATAAGAAGTATAACCATGGGTCCAACAGCTGGCATAATGGCTATGTCTCTGGACTCCCATGTAGTCTACTGCAGTTCGAGTCCCGGACCCAGTGGCTTAAACTCACGCCAGGCGTGTGTGTGTGTGTGCCCAAGATCCCAAAGGAGAATGGAGGAGAAGGGATTGCGGCATGGCCACTCCCCCGGGGAGGGGGGGTGATTTCTCGCCTTTTGTCTCTCTGTCTCTCTCTATAGGATGTGTGAGCACACACATCCTATAGCCAAAACATCTTCCCAAAAAAATGTATAATCATGATAAATAAATGTACAAAATAATTTTAAAAAATACTTAAAACTCTATAACTAGAATTACTTGAGAAAATTGTAATAAAAAGTTGTGTATACATTAACTAGTTATAAAGGTTATTTAAAAGATAATCCAAAGAGACTGATTTCTCATTTTCTTTGTCAACACATGTTCTGAGATACTCTATTAATCCGATTTCAATAGGATGCAAGTGGCAGAAGCTTGACTCAAATGGATTCAAGAGCGGGAGTGGGCTTTATGAAGTCACCCAACTGAAATGTCTAGTGCAATTTCTATTACTTGGTAAAGATGGGTGGACGGATGTACCTAGAACATAACCAGTCCGACCTGTTGATATTAAAAATGTGGTATGAGTGAAATCTAAATTTCTTAGTTCATTGTCTATGTCTTTGGATTGTAAGAGTTTGAAACGGCCAGATCTCAGGCCATGAATGGCCGCATAAAGACCATGAAGGGGCCAGCAGGTGGCATGGTGATTGAGGCGCTGGATTCCCACAGGGCTGACAGTGGTTCGAGTCTCAGACTGGGCAGCTTGAAAACCAGTGAGTGCATGCCCAAAATCCTGAGAGGAGAATGGAGGAGAAGTGTTGCAGTGTGAGCATTGCCCCTGGGAGGGGTGATTTCTCACTTTCCCTCTCTCTGTTTCTCTCTCTGTCTGGTGAATGCACATGCCCTACAGCATAAAAACAAACAAACAAAAAGAAAACCAATTTTATGGGTTTTTTTGGTTTTTTGTTTGTTTGTTTAGTTTTCATAACTATTTTGAGAGGTTTTTGCTATAGGTCACGTGCGCTCGCCAGAAAGACAGAGAGACAGAAAGTGAGAAATCACCCCTCCCAGGGGCAATGCTCACACTGCAACACTTCTCCTCCATTCTCCTCTCGGGATCTTGGGCACGCATGCACACGCGCCGGGCGTGAGTTTAAGCCACCAGGTCTGGGACTCGAACCACAGTTGACTACATGGGAGTCCAGTGATATAACCATTATACCATCTGCTGGTCCCCATCAGTTTCTTTAAAATTTACTTTACAAGCTGTAGTGATATACAATGATTGTATAAAGTAAATTAAAATAATAAAGAGAAAAGTAAAAAAAAAATCATCTTCACTACATAAAATACATTAATATATATTTTAAAAAAAGATAACTGGCATAAAAGAAAAAAAGAGTTGTAGTCACAAGGGACCAGGCAGCGGGAACACACCTGGTCCCCCTGGAAAAGACCCTGGATTTACATTCTGGGGCTTCCCTGAGCATGCTGGGAGCAGGTGCATGGCGGAGGTCTGGGCCAGCTGAGGCTGGAGGTGGGTCGTGGCATGAAGATCCTGTTCGGTTGCTGCCTCTCTGTCTCTGTGACCCTTTGTCTCTTTGTCTCCCTGTCTCTCTCATGGAAATAAACTTTTTAAAAAAAAGTGGTAATTGGGACCAGCAGTTAGCATGATGGCTATGTCGCTGGACTCCCACGTAGCCGACCACAGTACGAGTCCCGGACCCGGTAGCTTAAAACTCATGCCAGGCACGTGTGCGTGCATGCCCAAGATCCCAAGAGGAGAATGGAGGAGAAGGGATTACAGCGTGGACATCCCCCCCGGGTGGTGATTTCTAGCTTTCTGTCTCTCTGTCTCTCTCTGTCTGTCTGGCGAGTGCACGTGCCCTATAGCAAAAACCTCTAAAAACAAAAAGTCTCCGGTGTTTACTCACTGTCAGGCACCCCGATTCCCAGTGAAAATGGTAAACTTGTGGGAGCTAATTCTCAAATCATCACTGGGGCCACCACTGGCCCAAAGTCCAACAAAAATTCCTCTTCCATTTGTTTTCACCCCAGGATTTTCTCAACGCTGACAAGTGGGATGCTGATGAGGAGACAGTCCCCCGGTATGGAAGTGGTGCATTTTGCTGTCCTGTCCCTCAGGTCTCCTTCCCTAGCTCTCTCTCCCCATGCTCTGGCCCAACCAAGCCCAACAGCTTCTGGTAGACTCCACATGACAGTAATGCCGTAAAATCTAGGCTGGGTCAGAGAGTGCAGAAGGGAATGCCAGTCTTCAACAGGGTAGAGGGGATGCGGTTACTCAGAGGGCTGCTCCCGTGGGAGGCAGATGCAAAGACGAAGAATGTACTGCTGTCCCTCCATTCACAGGGCATACCTTCCAAGACCTCAAGAGGATGCCTCAAGCCAGCGATGGTTCTGAACTCTACGCATACTCTATTTTGTCCACACACACACACACACACACACACACACACACACACACACTAATAAAGTTTGATGCATGAATTTAGACAGAGTAGGGGCCAGCAGGTGGTGTAGTGGTTAAGGTGCTGGGTTCCCACATGGCCAACTGTGGTTCGAGTCCCAGACCTGGTGGATTGCTTTCTCACTTTTCCTTTCTCTCTCTGGTATACCTAAAAAATAACAACAAATAAAATTAAATAAATAAAGTAATTAAAAAGCTAGATAGAATAAAAGATTGACAAGAATAACTCACGATATCCGAGCACAATTATAATAGAATACTATAATCAAAGTGATGCAAATGAAGTCTCTCTCTCTCAGAAGGTCTTGTTGCATTGTATTCATCCTTTTTCTTGTGATGATGGGACCGTAACAGACTGACTAACGGCAGGTATGTAGATGAAGAAGACTCTCTTTTTGTTTCTTTATTCTTTCCTCTTTTTTTTTTTAAAGAGAGAGATTTTTGGTACAGGGCATGTGTGCTTGCCAGAGAGGTAGAATGTGAGAAATCACTTCCCAGGGAGGATGGCAATCCCTCTCATTCATTCTCCTCTCAGGGTTTTGGGCATGCATGCAGATGCATCCAGTATGAGTTTTAAGCCACTAGGTCTGGGACTTGAACTGCGGTCTACTACTTGGGAGTCCCGTGACATAGCTATTATGCTATCTGCTGGTCCCTGTAGATGAAGATTCTGGACAACAGGATGATTCCCGTCTGGGGCAGGTTGGAGCGAGATGGTGGCAGAATGGATGACCTACTCAGAACACTGTGCGATTTAAAATGTATGCATTGTTTATTTCTGGGATTGTCATTCAATATTTTCAAATGGTGGTTGACTGCAGATAATTGAAACCATGGCAAAACCAGGTCAAGTAACTGCTCATCGAAAGATATTACAAAGTGGGACCAGCAGTTAGCGTAATGGCTATGTTGCTGTACTCCCACATAGTCGACCGCGGTTCATGTCCTGGACTTGGTGGCACTGACTACCACCTAACAGCTGTGTGACTTTAAGTCATTTAATTGTCATCCCGGCACACGGAGTGATGGTTTCATACATCCCACGTGGTCCCTCTGAGCATCAAATGAGATTATGAATGACAAAGCGCTTTGCAAAATGGAAGACACCAAACAGAAATTACTTGTGATGATGGTCAACCTGCAGTGGAAAACCATTGGAGGTACTTGGCTTTCTCGGTCTCCCCTTCGGGACCCCTAACATCTAGTAGCCACTGCTAGGTGTGCCCAAGCAAAGAAATAATCTCATCATCACCTACCCTAGAAACAGTGGGAGCACGTTCAGGTGCTCCAGGACACGTTTGTAGTCACTTTTCTGGCTTCGCATCAAGTTTAAAATGCATGTCGAAAGGCCAGAGCTTGACCAGATTGTTTTTTCTCACTCAAAAAAAATCCAGTACCTAAAAAAAATCATATAGTTCTAATTAGGCTTAGAGAGTCTCACAAAAGAAACGTGTTTCCAAGAGCTTTGGATTTATGGACTGAAAACTGTAGGCTACTGTGTATTTTAATATATTCAGAGAGACAATTAAGATCACTTTAGTTATGGTTTTTGAAAGCAGTCTGGGCAACCGTCACCCGAACATATAGCTTTTCTGTCAAAAACCCAACTGAAAAGGACATTTTTGGAAGCAACTCACTGTATTAAAAGCAACCAACCATCTGAAAACACTCAGTGAGTTGGAATAAAGTTGTACAACATTTTGTGATTCTCAGGAGAGGAACAAAAGTTTGGAAGAACGACCAGTTGCCAAACTCCAGAAACAGATGATTCACAAGGAAGGGAGTTCAAGGGCCTCCAATGTGAGCAAAAAGGTTCAACTTCACTGAACAAAGAAATGTCAGTTAAAGCAACCCCCCAAATGCCACTGGCAGAGCTAAAAATAAATTCCAAGACTCAGTGTCAGCCAGGTTCTGTAAAAATGGGCACTCGTCTACCTCGTGGGGGTTAATGTACGTTGGTATAATGTTTTTGCATAGCGATTTGCTAAAATCCAAAGTGACACTTTAGCTTTATGACTCTGCTTCTAGATATTTGTCATAGGAAATTCATCATACATTTAAAGAATTATGAATGACTGTGTTCATTGCAATCTTATTCATCCTAAAGAAAATAAGAAAAACCTTAATGTTTAGCAGTAGAGGAATGTTTGAATACATTGGGGTATAAGCATTCATGTTATGCAGTCTACATTGTAGTATTTTGCAATTTACTTAATACTATGGAGATAGTTGTTCTACAATATTAATTATACTATAAGAGGAAACAAAACGGCATGTGTATACCAGTATGGAATGCCTACCTGGGAAATCAATGAATTCAAAAAGAATGAAAGAGACTATAAAGAAATGTTAATGATAGTTACCACTGTGTGATAAGAATATTCATAGTTGGGAACCAGCAGTTAGCGTAACGGCTATGTCGTTGGACTCCCATGTAGTCAGCCGTGGTTCATGTCCTGGATCTGGTGGCTTAAAACTCACGCCGGGCGCGTGTGTGTGCGTTCCCAAGATCCCGAGAGGAGAATGGAGGAGAAAGGATTGTGGCGTGACCATCCCCCCTGGGGGGTGATTTCTCACTTTCTGTCTCTCTGTCTCTCTCTGTCTCTCTGGCGAGGGCACGCGCCCTATAGCGAAAACCTCTCCAAAAAAAAAAAAAAAAAGAAAGAAGGAAAAGAATATTCATAGTTTCTTTTTTCTTTGAAGTTTATTCTTTATTTCTTTTTTTCCATGAGTCAGAGAGACAGAGAGACAACACTCCCCGAAGGGTCCTGAAACTGGGATCCAAGCTCAGTTTCAGCTAGTCCCAGATCATGAGCGCATGTGTGCCTGGTGTGTTCAGGGAGGTCTTTACACTTGAACCCTGGACCTTCCCCTCAGCCTCACAACAGATCATCCCACTTTACCACGGTGCTGCCATCTGTCCCTTGACATTCATAGCTTCAATCTTCTTTATCAATTTTTTTGGAGAGGTTTTTGCTATAGGGCACGTGTGCTCACCAAAAAGACAGACAGAGAGAGAGATAGAAAGCGAGAAATCACTCCCCAGGGGGGATGGCCATGCTGCAATCCCTTCTCCTCCATTCTCCTCTCGGGATCTTGGGCACGCAAGCACATGTGCCCGGCGTGAGTTTAAGCCACTGGGTCCAGGACTCGAACTGTGGTCGACTACATGGAAGTCCAGTGACATAGCCATTATGCCAACTGCTGGTCCTTCTTTATCAATTTTTGTATTTCCAAATTATATATAATTAACATGTATATATTATTTTGACAATGAATAAAAATGTAATCTCAAGAAAAGTAAATATTAGGTACCATGTCAAAACTTTCAGCTGAGCTACTTTTGAATGACAATGGGAGGACCAGCAGGTGACAGAGAGGCTAAGATGCTGGACTTTTCCACGTGGTCAACTCAGTTTGAATCCAGGCCCCCCAGCTTGAAAATTACTCTGGGCATGTGTATATTCATGCCCAAAATCCTGAGAGGAGAATGAAGAAAAGGGATTGCAGTGTGGCCATCTTTCTAATAATTATTTTTATTTCTTTATTTTTTAATTTGACTAGAGAGCGAGAGAGAGAGAGAAAGTGAGAAAGCAAGCCGCCAGGTCCAGGACTTGAACCGAAGTTGGCCATGTGGGAGCCCAGTGCCCTTAACCACCATGCCACCTGCCAGCCCCCCAGTGTGGCCATCTTTCTAGGGGGTGATTTTTCACTTTCCCTCTCACTGACTCTTTCTGTCTCTCTCCAGTGAGTGCACATGCCCTATGGCCAAAGTACATAAATAATAAAACAATAAAATTGTAAAAACATAAACATGAAAAGAAAATGGCGGCCTCGCTTGCCCAGCAAGGAAGGGCAGGTCAGTCTGACTGCTGCTGGTTTCTCTAAGAAAGATTCCAGCTGGACCAGGAGACCCATCATCAGAGTGAACGCACAGGACTTTTAGTTCCGTCAGCCTGCAGTCTCTAGAGGCTCCAGTCAAGTGGGGCCGTCCATAATGCACTGAGCTGCAGTGCTGGGAGCCACAGGCAACCACAGGTCTGAATCTCCAGTCCAGCTGACCTAAAACTGACTGGACATGTGTACATGTCCAGGATCCCAAGGAGCTGGCACGCTGGAGGAAGGGGACTGGCATGGCCAGACCCCGTTGAAAGTTGATCTCTCTCTCTCGCATATGTTCTTATCATGAATGAATTAAAGTTTTTTTTTTTTTTTAAATCCTCTTGAGGGACCAGCAGGTGGCATAATGGCTATGTCACTGGACTCCCATGTAGCTGACCATGGTTTGAGTACTGGACCTGGTGGCTTAAACTCAGGCCGGGCATGTGTGCAAGTGTGTCCAAGATCCTGAGAGAAGAATGGAGGAGAAGGGATTGTGGTGTGGCCATCTATCCTGGGGAGTGATTTCTCGCTTTCTGTCTCTCTGTCTCTCTCTCTCTCTGTCTTTCTGGTGAGCACATGCACCCTATAGCAAAAACCTCTCAAAACAAAACAAAACAAATAAATCCCTTATAATATTGCCGTCCCTTTTCAGGTTTTCTCCCTTCCTTTCTGTTTAAATTCTGTTCAGTTTGATGCTTACATTCTGACCAATGGAGAATCTAAAAATGAAGGTGAGAATGTGACATTCAGAACTTTCCCTAGAAAGTGGATTGAAGTGGGCCTGGGCAGGTGGGACAGAGATCTTTCAGTGAGGTTTGAGATGAGGCTGGGTGTTTCCAGGATTTATGTGAATGCTACGGTTTTGCTCGTCTCTAGCTTTGTTTATAAAAAAAGAGCTTTCAGCTCTATATCAAGTGGAGAGGACTTAAACCTTGTCCAACATGCCTAAAAATTAGGACAGAAACCACAGTGTGGAATCAGGAAGAAAAGAGCTGCTACCCATGTGGAAATCACTCATCCTAAGAGTGGTTGTAGAAAAAAGGTAGATCACCATTGCTGGCCTACACTACTGTGTATTAAGGGAATTCCTTTGACAATAACTTTACTATCTGTCGTCTGTTCTTCTCCTCATCTGTCCGTGCAGTAATTTATTTCACTCATATTGGGACCAGCAGTTGGCGTAATCGCTATGTCGCTGGACTCCCATGTAATCGACTGCGGTTCGAGTCCTAGACCCAGTGGCTTCAACTCACACCGGGCGCGTGTGCATGCTGCCCAAGATCCCGAGAGGAGAATGGAGGAGAAGGGATTGTGGCATGGCCATCCCCCCTGGGGGGTGATTTCTTGCTTTCTGTCTCTCTGTCTCTCTCTGTCTTTCTGGCGAGCACACGTGCCCTATAGCAAAAACTTCTTTAAAAATTCACTCATATTTTTACTCATATTTTACTAACTGCCTTAGTTGCATCATCTTATTTAATTCTTATAAGGGTGTAATGCATAATACTTATAAGTTTACCAATACGAAGTTCATTAACAGACTGAAAGGAACAGAGTGTATGCCATACTTTCACCAGGGAACTCTATCCAAGTCTCTGAAATAAATGTGGGCTAGGCAATATTCATACCTCTGTTTCCTCCTAAGGCTATAACAAATACATCTCAAATGGTAAATAGAAAAAAAAAGTTCCAATGTCTTCTTCTGGTCAATTTCCCTCAATTAAATTGCGAAATCTTGATGGTGTTGGGATGAATGAAACACAGTTCTGCTCTCCAGAGGGAGCCTAGGGGATAGACAAAGATCTTAACAAATGATGATAGAACTACAATGAAATGGGATTAACATGATAACAGAAGCATGCATAAAGCTGGATGGGTAAGCAGAGGAAGGGCAAATACTTCTTTGAGTAGAGAGATCTCATGATAAGTTATGTACCAAAGATGGCGGTTAAGGGTTAACGTTAAGCTTGACCTTAAGGTGTGTTTAGGAGCCTAACAATGAAACTGGTAGGAAACAAGGCAACATAAAAGCAAAAAGACTTAGCAGGGGTCTTTCTTCTTGAATACCTAAAGCCTCCAATTGCCTTAAGTCTCCAATTGCATTTTCTTTTTTTTTTTTTTGAGAGGATTTTTTTTGCTACAGGGCTTGTGCGCTTGCTGGACAGACAGAGAGAGACATAGAGACAGAAAGCAAGAAATCACCCCCCAGGGGGGATGGTCACGCCGCAATCCCTTCTCCTCCATTCTCCTCTCGGGATCTTGGGCACGCACGCACACGCGCCCGGCATGAGTTTTAAGCCACCGGGTCTGGGACGCGAACCGTGGTCGACTACGTGGGAGTCCAGCGACATAGCCATTATGCTAACTGCTGGTTGCCTCCAATTGCATTTTCAACCCTGCATTCCTTATGATCTGTCTAGATTTTTCACTCAATCGTCTGTCGGTCTAAAGGATTAAAGTACCATTGGGAGAGAGACGCTGGGAGAAAGGTGAGCTGACTGATCTGGGGTGAAATCCAACCAGTGACTTCTGTCTCAGCAAAACCATGTACCAACCATCTGAGAAAATTAGCTAGAGACTCGTGATAAAAATGTACAATCTGAGCTGAGTATCCCAAATGACAGGACCTGCCTCTAACCTGGCTTTGCAGACAGCTTTGGAGACATCTGTCAGAGAGTCTCGTGGCCACATGGAGTTTGGATCATAGGAGTATTAGGGAGCTATCAGGAAAGAATTTATTGTAGGGAATGTATCAATTCAATGCTATTACTCATCAGTATACTGTATTATATCAGGCTAAGAAGTGGAACGAGGATTTAGAAGATTGTCCAAGATGTCACAGAGATTGATAGAGTTTACTTGACTGCGAAAAGCAGACCAGTTAGATCCACTTGCAGATTGTTAAATATGTGAGTCCTGCAGCCCCTTATCTTGGCCCTGAGACGTATGTGAATTCCTTCTAGCTGAGACCTGAAGACCTTCCTCGCTGCTGTCTAAGGTCATCTTGTCTTAAACCCTAGCCTGACTTTGTCTCTTATTTCTCCAACGTGGTCGATCAATATCCTCAAATCCTGACAAATAGACCAGTCAACTGGAAAGGGGAAAAAAAAATGGGGGTGGGAAGGGATATGTTTCCTTTTATTTAGAATTAGAGATCAGGAATCTCGATTAGCTTTGTTACAAATAGTAACGGCATCCAGTGACAAAGCTAGAATACTCAGGAGAAGAGGTAACAGTAAAGGTCCATGTTTTACGGGCAGAAAATTCCCTTTTCTTTTTTTTTGAGTGTTTTTTTTTTTTTTTTTTTTTGCTATAGAGTGTGCACGCTCACCAGAGAGACAGACAGAAAGCGAGAAATCACCCCCTGGGGGGATGGCCACGCCGCAATCCCTTCTCCATTCTCCTCTCAGGATCTTGGGCATGAATGCAGATGCATCCGGCATGAGCTTTAAGCCACCGGATGCGGGACTCGAACCATGGTTGACTACATGGAAGTCCAGCAACATAGCCATTACGCCAGCTGCTGATCCTGAAAATCCCAAATTTGAACACTCTCCTGGAAGACATAAAATTATAGACTTGAAGGACCAGAAGACATCCTCGTTCTTAGATAGGGTGACTCCATATCATATACATCATAAATATATCCATTCTTCCTAAGTTAACGTGATCCCAACGAAACGCCATTTGAGAAACACTGAAGTAAGGGATCTACCTAATGTATGCTACAACGGACTGGCGAAGCCTCTGGAATCAAAACAGCGGCATGCAAGCACACAGGGAGACAGTCAGACCAACGGAACCGACCAGAAAGTCCAGAATAGACCCACTAACCTCTGGGGCTAAAATAGACCCACTAATAAACGGTGCGGGAGGCCATCCTGTGGCACAGTGGTTAAGGCGGCTGGATTCCAGATGGCACTATGTGGTTCAAGTCTGGGATCCTGTGGCTTGAGGACCATGTTGGAAACCTGTGCATGTTTGTACGAAATCCCAAAAGAAGGAAATTAACAAGGGGTTCTGTGTGACCATTTTTCTCCCCTATGGGGAGGGTCTGCTTTCTCACTTTCTCTCTCTCTCTCTTCCTCTGGCAAGTACACATGCCCTTTGACAGAAGTTTAAATAAGTAAATAGAAAGAAAATATGGGAACTGCTAGATAAGAATAAACCATATGTAAGAATAAACTCCAAATGGATTAAAAATGAAATCAACTAGTGTTGGGAGAAAATATGGGTGACTTTCTGTATGACAGGAGATAATTTCTTTTTTTTTGGAGAGGTTTTTGCTATAGGGCAAGTGCACTCTCCAGACAGATAAAGAGACAGAAAGCGAGAAATCACCCCCCAGGGGGGATGGCCACGCTGTAATCCCTTCTCCTCCAGTCTCTTCTCGGGATCTTGGGGATGCACGCACATGCGCCCACTGCGAGTTTTAAGCCACCAGGTCCAGGACGGGAACCGTGGTCGACTATATGGGAGTCCAGCGACATAGCCAGTACGCTAACTGCTGGTCCTGACAGGAGATACTTTTGAAACACAACTCAGAACACAGATGTGACAAAAGAAAAGACTAATAATTTAATGAAAAATAAAATACTTGCGTAAGAAAGAAGCAAGATTTCATAGACACCTGACAACTGGGAAAACAGGTCGGTAACAAATCTCACAGTTGAAAGGTCACCACTCCTAGTATATTACAAGGAAGGGATGTGGGGGGTGAGAATTCTTCTCCAGGTTTTTCATAGCTGATCTTTTCTAGGGGCCACCATAATTAGCTTGCTATTGGGTTGGTCAGATTTAACCTTTCGTGGTCACTTTGTTGTTATTTTTCGCCAACTTGTGTTTTCACTCCCTGGGACCCAGTTGATTTATAAGTGTGTTCTCAGTTCACATTCTGTGCTGGGCCCTGCACCTGGTGTTTTCCTCGGGCCTGCAGCCGTGGCTGGTTTGCTGGGCTCTCATTTTGATGAGAGTTCCCCGTGAGATCTGCCCCTGTGTGGGAGGTAGGAGCTTGGGAAAGGGGGTTGGGTTGAAGGGATCCTTTCGCAGAGATTAATACACTCTAAAGCACACTTAGTTTACAGTCTTGGGGACGCCCAGGTGTTATGAACACAGAGGGTCCTTTATGATGTCTCTATAGGAATGGGTAAGTTTTCAAAGGAGGGCGGTCAAATAAATAAGCGTTAGGTTATAGATCGCTAAACCGAATCTTCATTTTCATCTTTGTTACTTGAGGCCTCATAGTTGAATGCACACAGACTAAATTTCATTGTCTTTAAATTCATCAAAGTGTCATGGATGGACAGCAGGAAGCTAATGAGGTACTGGAGTTAGGGAATGTTCTGGAAAATTAAAGGCATGGTGCCAAAACTGGCCCTACACACATGCACGCACACCCACCCCCCCCACACACACACACACACACAACTGTGTTGCTGGGAAGTAGATTTAACTGGAGATTCATGTCCACGTCAGGACGGATGTACTAGGGCATTTCCTAGCCGTGTGTTCTTATAAATCTTTGGTCTGGATTCTGAGCTCACAGCTGATATGCAAATAACATAATAACAGCATTTAGCATTAGCAGAGTCTGATCTTTCATTTTTAATTATTTTTTTTTTTTAGTTTGCTCTAGGGTGCATGTTCTCACCACAGAGAAAAAGAGAGAGAGAGAGAGAGGAAGAGAGAGAGAGAGAAAGTGAGAAAGCATTCTCCTGGAGGAGGGTCATGCCACAATCCTTTCTCCTCCATTCTCCTCTTGGGATTTGGATCACACTTGTATATATGCCTGGTGTGTTTTTCAAACCACCAGGTCTGGGACACAAACTATATACTTGGCCATATGGGATCCCGCCACATTTTCTTTTTTTTTTTTTGGAGAGGTTTTTGCTATAGGGCACATGCGCTTGCCAGCCAGCCAGAGAGAGACAGAGAGACAGAAAGTGAGAAATCACCCCCCAGGGGGGATGGCCATGCTGCAATCCCTTCTCCTCCATTCTCCTCTCGGGATCTTGGACACACATGCACATGCACCCGGCGTGAGTTTAAGCCACCGGGTCTGGGACTGGCACCGCGGTCGACTACGTGGGAGTCCAGCGACATAGCCATTACGCTAACTGCTGGTCTCGATCCCGCCACCTTAACCACCACTCCGCTTGGCTGGTACCACTTTCTGCATTTTGAAAGCATTTCCATATTATTTACCTTATTGGATCTTCGCATGGCCCTATGAAACCTGTGCATTCAGATATTACTGTCCCTGTTTTGCAGATAAAATAACTGGAACTGAGAGAGATGAAGAGAGATGGGAGGACAGCCAACAGAGGAGTCTGGATTGGAAATCAGGCACCCACGAAAGATCCAACCCACCCATTAACCAGACGTGGACCTCGAGCAAGCCCCTCACATAAGCTTTCTGAGCCTCCACTCCACACCCAGTTCAATGAGAGCTTTGCATGCGATGGTCCTTTGAGGGCCCTCTCCGTGTTCCTGTTAGAAGATTTTACCATTTGCTCAACTTCCCCAGGAGTTAGTCAGTGGATGTGGAATGGTATACGAGACCCCAGAGCTTCCCCTTCCTCTGCCCCCTACAGTGCAGAACCGAAGGTTCAAGCTGGGCTGGAGGTAGACGTATTCCTCCTGCAGGCTCTTGGTGGAAGGAATGAGCTTTTCTGTCTGATTACAGGAACTTTCTTCAGTTTATTTTATTTTATTGCAATTTTTCAATTCCTCCTATGTATTTTTTCTTTTCTTTCTTTCTTTCTTTCTTTCTTTCTTTCTTTCTTTCTTTCTTTCTTTTTTTTTTTTTTTTGAGAGGTTTTCGCTATAGGGCGTGTGCGCTTGCCAGCCAGCCAGAGAGAGACAGAGAGACAGAAAGCGAGAAATCACCCCCCAGGGGAGATGGTCACGCCGCAATCCCTTCTCCTCCATTCTCCTCTTGGGATCTTGGGCACGCACGCACACACGCCCGGCGTGAGTTCTAAGCCACCGGGTCTGGGACGTGAACTGCGGTCAACTACATGGGAGCCCAGTGACATAGCCATTACACCAACTGCTGGTTCCTATGTATTTTTTCTTAACATCTTCCAACTGTATCCGAGTATCACGGACACGCCACGCGATTTCCCACTGTAATGGCGTAGTTCAATGCTTTCTTAGTGGATCGGTCAAGCTGGGCAAGCAGCCCCACCAGGTTCAGAATGTTCCCTTTGCCCCTGTAAGTTCGTTGTGCCTGTTTACATCCCTCTCCCTCATTCTGTCTGTTAGTCTTGCACCCCAGGCACTCATAGATCTGCTTTTTTATCGCTATAAATTCACCTTTCTGGCTATTTCATATAAAAAGAAATATATAACATGTAGTCGTTTTCATCTGGCTTCTAGAACTTCAAGGTGTGTTTTCCAGGTTCTTTTGCTATAGGGCACGTGTGCTCGCCAGACAGACAGAGAGAGAGAGAGAGAGACAGAGAGACAGAAAGTGAGAAATCACCCCCCAGGGGGGATGGCCATGCTGCAATCCCCTCTCCTCCGTTCTTCTCTCAGGATCTTGGGCACACACGCACACACACCTGGTGTGAGTTTAAGCTACCAGGTGCGGGACTCAAACTGCGGTCGACTACATGGGAGTCCAGTGACATAGCCATTACGCTAGCTGCTGATCACCCAGGATCTTCCATGTGGAAGCACTCCGTTCTCATCAACACCCAGCTACATTCCAGTGTATGGACAAACCACATGTAGTTCAGGTATCTGCTTCTCAGCTGAGGCGTAGACATTTGAGTTGCTTCTACATTTTATTATCACTATAATGAGTAATGCTGCTATGAGCATTTGTGTACAAGCCTCTGTGTAGATATATGTATTTTATGTCTCATGGGTACAGTCCAAGGAGTGAAAAATGCAGGGTTATTGTCTTAAGATCTTATGTGATATTTTAACCTTTACTTTTTAAAAAAAGTTTCTTGCCATATGGGAGTCCACTCGCTGGAGAGAGACAGAGAGAGAGACAGAGGGAAAGTGAGAAATCAGTTCCCAGGAGGGATGGCCACTCCACAATCTCTTCTTTTCCATTCTCTCCCCAGGATTTTGGGCATGTATGTACATGTTCCCAGCATGAGTTTCAAGCCACCAGGTTCAGGACTCGAACTGTGGTTTGCCATGTGGGAGTCCCGAACCTTAACCACTACATCACCTACTGGTCCCTTAACCTTTCCTTTTAAGTTGGATATTTGAATTAAAGATTCATAGAGAATATGTGAAATCACTAAATATGTCACCTGTGTTTGTAAGTTTTCTTGTATTATACCTGGTAGCTTTTTTTTTTTTTTTGGAGAGGTTTTGCTCTAGGGTGCATGCACTTGCAAGAAAGACAGAGAGAGACAGAGAGACAGAAAGCAAGAAATCCCGGGGGTGCATGTCCATGCCGCAATCCCTTCTCTTCCATTCTCCTCTTGGGATCTTGGGCACACACACACATGCGCCTGGCATGAGTTTAAGCCATTGGCTCTGGGACTCGAACCATGGTTGACTACATAGGAGTCCAGCAACATAGCCATTATGCTAACTGCTGGTTCCACCAAGTCTTATTTGTTTTGAAGCGAGCATGTGCTTCATGTAGAACAGTGAGCTGCTATGAGTTGAATGATGTCTTCCCCAAGACTGTGTGGAAGATGTAGCTCCAGCATGTCAGGATGTAACGGTATTTGGAGACAGGGTCTTTAAAGAGGTAATTAAGGTTAAATGAGGTCATGTGGGTGGGACTCTAACCCAATATGACTGGTGTATTGTAAGATGAAGAGACACCAGGGAGATGAACGGAGAGAAAATAAATTGCTCCTGTCTAGGCCACCCAGTCATTCTGTCATGTCAGCTCTGGCAAGTCAGTATGTGTCCCTGTAGTTTAAGGAACTGGCTTTTAAATGGGGTTGGCAGGTGTTCCTCTCACACGAATGCACTCTCTGGTGAGATGACACTTTGCTGTCAAGCACGCTTTCACAGCCGGCCCTTCACACAGTGGCCTCCCCCTGCATCACTCCGGTTTGTAGTCATGTCTCCAGTTACTCCCCACAGCAGCCTGGAGACCACCTCCTCCCTTCTTGTAGCAATTCTCCTTGGTCTGCCCCCATCCATTCATCTCTGTATTTCTATGGGTGGGCTCTTTCTACCCCTAGTGACCAGCTGTTGCTTGTACCTTGCCCCTCTGGTAGACAAAGGATCCTTGCGGGCAAAAAAGTGGTGTTGGCATTTATTGTCCTCAGAATCAACCCGCTGGCTCCATGTCTGCCAGGAAGCAGGAATCATCTTAATTAAAATGACAACTTAGGGTGCCCAGTGGGTGCAGTAGTACCACAACTGGACCCACATGAGAAAGGTTCCGGGTTAGTGTCCTGAAACTTCCCTGAGCATATCAAACACATGCTTGTATGTGCAGTGACCCAGGCTGGCTGGCCGAGGGCATTGCTCAGTGTGAAGACCCTATTGGGTTCACTGTCCTCTGTCTCTGTTTGTCTGTCTTTCTCATGAAGGAGATGAAGACACTTTTAAAGGGGACAACTGACACTACGTTTAGAAGTTTCGGAACCTTGTAAAGACTTATAAAATGCTGGTAGTGAAGTAAGAGTAGAGAAGAAAGAGCTAGAAATGTGGAGATGGCAGAGGAGATCGCGGGCCAGTTACTATTAGTGTCTGTCTGCCAACTCACGTCCCCACTCCAGACGTCATAGTGAAGGGGTTGACTAGCCAGGACTGCTCTGTGGCTTACATTGCACACTTTCATAGTTCTTGGTGAGTCCTGTGAGATCCTACTTATTTAATTTCTTTTAATTTGTCAAAGGGCACATGTACTTGCCATCTGTTTGTCTGTCTTTCTCATGAAGGAGATGAAGACACTTTTAAAGGGGACAACTGACACTACGTTTAGAAGTTTCGGAACCTTGTAAAGACTTATAAAATGCTGGTAGTGAAGTAAGAGTAGAGAAGAAAGAGCGAGAAATGTGGAGATGGCAGAGGAGATCGCGGGCCAGTTACTATTAGTGTCTGTCTGCCAACTCACGTCCCCACTCCAGACGTCATAGTGAAGGGGTTGACTAGCCAGGACTGCTCTGTGGCTTACATTGCACACTTTCATAGTTCTTGGTGAGTCCTGTGAGATCCTACTTATTTAATTTCTTTTAATTTGTCAAAGGGCACATGTACTTGCCAGAGAGAGAGAGAGAGACTGAGAGAGAAGGGAAGGAGAAAGCAACCCCCAATTGGGCATGATTGTGCTGCAGTGCTTCTCCATTGTAGGGGCATGCACACACAGTTGGTGTGTTTCTCACACCGCTGGGCTGGAACTCACACTCCCATTGGGCCATATGGGTTCCACTTCTCTTAGGCTCTAGGCTACAAGATTGGCGCCAGAATTGCTTGTTTTGAAGTGCCTTCCTGGCTGCATGGCTGGTGGAAGACATTTAAGGTCTAAATTACACATCCATGCAAATCAAATCAAATAAATCTGAAGTATAGAGCTTTTCCAAGTGTATAGAATTTAGAGAGGCTGGTCAATGCCTTTGTGACCCAAACCTGAAAGGAAGAAAGAGAAAAAACAAAAACAAGAAAGAAAGGAAAAAAGAAGAAAGAAAGAAAATCCCCAACCATGTCACACTCCTTTCGACATGAGCAATTTTAAAGGAATGTGCACACACACACACATTGACACACAACTGACATGGAATCATAGAGCATCATTTTCAACAGACCTCACCAGGAGAACGGTTTGTGTGGGAATTAACCATAAAATAAAACACAAATACTCCCCAAATGACAAGAAAACAGAGCTCGTATGGTATGCAGCCCCTAAAGGGGCAAGAACTTCTGAAGAAGTGGCCTCGCACTTTCTTGGCCTGAGTTTTCACTTCTCCCTTGGGTTTCTTCAACTTGTTCTCTCTCCCTACCACACTCAGTTTCCAAGGCTTTGTAAATATTTTATTCCTTTAGGCTGAGGCATAGGCAAAAATTTCCTTTTCCTCTCTTCACTCATCAGGCTTTTGAAAAACTGAAAACAGAGAAGGCGAAGGGGAAACCAGGGTAGGGTTGGAGGAGCAAACCGCAGCTGAACATTCGGCATAAGGTCTCCTCACAGCATTGCACCAGGCGGGCACCACCTGCGAGTCTAGTCACTCCAACCCTTTCTCTCTATTACTGTCTGCTGTTGGTCTAGAACACCACCTCCCTGCTCAAGGATCGTTCATCCACTCATCTGGTGGATCAGTGGCAGAGGAAGACCCACTCAGTAGACTTTAGGAAGTTCCCTACTCTTTTATTTATTTATTTTCTTTGTTTGGAGAGGTTTTTGCTATAGGGCGCATGCGTTCGCCAGACAGACAGAGAGAGAGAGACAGAGAGTCAGAAAGCGAGAAATCACCCCCCGGGGTAGATGGTCATGCCGCAATCACTTCTCCTCCATTCTCTTCTTGGGATCTTGGGCACGCACGTACACGCGCCCAGCATGAGTTTAAGCCACTGGGTCCGGGACTCAAACCACGGTCTACTACGTGGGAGTCCAGCGACATAGCCATTACGCTAACTGCTGGTCCCGGAAGTTCCCTTCTCTTTAGATCCTCCCACCAAATTGCTTTTTGGCTTCTGGTTACAGCTCTCGGTTCATCCCTAAGCATCGGCAATTGATGCTGCGAAAGCCCAGTCCCATCCAGTGTGTCTCAGCTTCACTCACGGGTTAGACGGGCTAGTTCCCAAAGGGGGGGGGGAATGGATTTCTTGTTATTTCTTACCTCATCTCGTTATGTGCAGTTGGGTTCAATTCTAATACCTTTTGTAAAAGCTTTATTCTGATCAGCACAGGAGTTTTGGCCTGCTTTGTCTCCGACCTAGGCTGGTTCACCCCTCCTTAGGCGACCTGGTGGTCCCCCGCTCCCAGGAGGTCACCATATTGATGCCAAACTTAGTGTGGATTGAAATTAGTTAGATTATTTAAGAAATTTTGTGACTCAATAAAATGTGAGGGAAAAAAGAAATGGAAAACAACTGTAGACACCTGAGATAGTGTGGGAGGAGGGTGGGAAATGGCAGAGGGCGAAAAATAGGG
>NW_006159947.1:454501-459811 GCF_000334495.1 Tupaia belangeri chinensis
TATATATGAAACTAGAAATGGAAAATTATTGATGATAACATGCATGATTAAGCCACTATACAGTATATTCTGGATGGGAAATCACATTTTGTATGCTGTGATGATGCTCAGGCAGTGAATGTAAATTCATTAATTTGAAAAATTGTTTCATAAGAAAATTATAGTGTACTTGTCACTAGATTCCAGCTTTGTCCATATTTTTAGTTTAAGGTATTTTGTAAATCAATAAAATGTGGAAAAAAAGTTTAGTATGGAAGGAAGAGAGAGAAAAGGGGAAGGAAAAAAAACAAGTAAAAGTTGCTTAATTGACAAAAAAATGAAAGGCTACTTGCTGATCAGTTATAGAGTGACATCTTTGGCTTGACTGACATGTATAGTATTTATGCTGGAAAAAGAAATGTTGTGCACTGTAAAGATGTGATTAAATGTGAATAAATTCGTTTAAAGAAAAAAGCTTTATTGTGGGAAAAAATTAAGAGCTGGAAGTCTTCTCTAGCAGCTTGTGGTAAAGTTAGGGTGTCGCTCTCCAGGATGGGAGGTGGACCCTTAGGAAAGGCTGCGGGGAGCAGAAGACAGAAAGGACAGTGGGGAGAATAGAGGAAAGTGGTGTGAGACGAGGGAGAAAGGGCCATTCTCTGCTGTTCCTCCAAGATGGCTTCTCTAGGGACTGATACATTGACTTTATCAAGAAAAGAAGGATTATCTCTCTCTCTCTCTTTTTTTTTTTAAAGACGTATTAATTTAATTGTTTTTTTCCTTTAGTTTGATGAGAGAGAGAGAGAGAGAGAGAGAGAGAGAGAGAGAGAGAAAGAAAGCCTCCAGGTCCAGGACTTGAACAATGGTCGGCCTTGTGGAAGTCCAGCACCTTAACCATCACACCACTTGCCGGCCCCATGAAAGATTATCTCTTACCATCCTCCATATTTTGTGTGCATCAACTCAGTAAGAATTTCCTTTTAGTAATGGAGCAGACCTACCAATATGACGAAGATACTGTGCATTTTCATAATATCTGAACTTTCTCATGTAAGAGATTGTGATGGAGACAGAAAGACAAAAATTAATCAAGTCTCTTCCATTGAGAAACTCAAGATTAAGAAAAAATTGCTCAGTAAGAGTATGCTCAGTAAGAGAACTGTCTTTGGCAGTTGTTCAGAGACTTGGTCTCAAGAATATTTAACATTTTTTTTCTTTCTTATCCTGGGCTAAGGGCCGTGCCCCTCTTGCTTAGGCTGGCATGATTCCTAAAGGGTTTCTCCCCTCATGGGTTGTGGGTCACATTACAAAGGTACTGAACCAAAGTGACCAGCTTAGAGCTTTTTATACAGAACATCTGCTTCCATCTGAAATCCAAGTCAACTCCCTTCATTAAGGAAATAACCCAGGAATTGTTTTACTTTGTCCTCTTAAGTTTTCCTTGGGGTGGCTTCCTCTGCATCTGAGTTGAGAAAGAATCCTCCTTCCAGCTCTCACCGCGGAGCATTTAGGATCGAAGCAGGGAAGAGCTCCTCAGAGCAGACGGTGCACTGGGCCTTTCGAAAAGGACCGTCATTCATTCATTTGGTGAATTGTGAGTGCCTGTTATGAGCTAGACATTATCCCTGGAGCTATGAACTCAATTGACAAGGCCAACTTGCTACTCAATGCTCTTAGGCAAGTGAGGAGACAGACCAAATGAACAACCAAAGACGACTGGAAAGTAAAGTCAAGGAACTGCAAAAAGAAAAATGAGATGATTACAAATTGTGTCAGAAACTGTGAAGGAAACAAACAGAAGGTTGATCGAGAAAACCTGGGAGGACCATATTTGACTGTCAGGAAGGCCACTCAGAGGAGGCAAAATTTCAGGTGAAGCTGAAAGACTGAGCAGGAAGCAACCATGCCAGTAGCCAGGGACAAGGTTTCCTGGTGGAAGGAACAGCACTCTGGCTGGGAAAAGGTTGGGGAGTCCTAAGGATAGAGAAAAAGATAGTGCAGGGCACTGTGGTTTGAGCGTTTCCCCAAAATGTATGTGCTGGAATTTGGTTGTATTGTGAAGGTATTAGGAGGAAAATGAAGACCTTCATGGTGTCCAAAGGTGGAGATTTTGGAAAGACATTAGGATTGACGGCCTCAGGGTAGGGCCCCCATGATTAATTCCTGGTGGGTTTAAAAGGAGAGGGAATGAGTCAGACAGAGAACGATGAACCCAACTGTCCTACTCTGCTCTTACCCTCATGGTGTGGCATGAGGACTCAGTGAGACCTGGACCAGAACTGGAACCTGGCCCTTGCACCTCCAAACTGTGAGATGAACCTATTTTCTCTTAAATGACTCATCTCTAGGAATTTTCCCATGATGGCAACCAGACTGGGACACTGAGTGTGACCAGGTGGCAGGGAGAGTGGCTTTCACCGTGGAGACCTGAAGTACTTGCTGGGCAATTCAGGACAGAAGGACACCGTCCAAGGTCAGGGTTGGTGTCTTCTGCATTTTGTTTTAGATACACTTGTTAAAAGTCACTAAAGCATCTTCAAAGTACACATGGGAAGACAAAGGATGAAACACAAAATTGGAGGGGAGGGAAAAAGGAGGGTGAGAATAATTGGCAGCAGAGGGGACGATGACTTCTCTGTCTTAGAGAAATCACAAAGAACAACCCCTTGGAGGGAAGCACACAGTTATAAATCTTACTTTATTATTTTACTTTCTTAAAGTTCCATTTGTAAAGTAAGCAATTAAAATGTTCAAATTAAAGAGCCAAAGTAAATCACAGTTATGAGTCAGTTCTTAATCTACTTAGGTTTCTTTTCCTCCCTCAAAATGATGAATTAGATTTCATGTCAACTTCTGTTCAAATCTCAGCAACAAATCTATTTTCCATGAAATGGGGATGGAGCAGGGTCATGCTATATAATGTCCCCTCAGTCAGAGTCCTGTAAAGATCATGCATGGGAAAGTCTAAATGTCTGTATGGGCAGAAGAGTTGAGTTTTCAAACTAATTACAATCATAGACGGAAATAGAAGCCACCAGGAAAAGAGTATCTCTTCACTCCCACCAGGGCAAGATGTCAATCAGGTGACTTATCAGATCTTTTAACAAACAGTGAAATTCCTCATTGGAGGTTAGAATGGGTGAACCCACAGGGGTGGGGACTGATGAAGGCCCCAGTAGGGGAGGAGAGGGAATAGTCAATGGTCCACAGGAAGTGGAGTTGGGCTCTCTTGTCTAGTCTAACCTCCAGAGAGGTCCAGATACATATATAAGAGACAGATTGCAAGCTGTCACTTTCTATACCCAGTCTCTACTGTGGTTGTTAACAGTGAACGGCTGGGCTTAGGAAGAAACAGCATGACACAGGTAAGAGTCAGGATTTTCTCCAGTCCTGTTTTTATCTGTCTTTTCACTAGCAGCAAGCTGGAGTCTGCCTGGCCTGCAAAATTCCCTTCAATTTATCTCCAGATCCTTTAAATCAAACCAAATTCTCAAAAAGCTGCAATTAGGCTGTACTGTCTTCCCCCACTCCACTGTTCTAATTAAATTATTTTAATTACATTTCTTACCATCCTTTTTTTTTTTTTAGTTCATCTCTAGGCAATTATATATATATATTTTTTTTAATTTAAAATTTTAAATTTCTTTTATATATTCATCTCTATACATCACAACAGTTTGTAACGTGAATTTACTCAACATGAATGAATACACTTCACACTAGTCCAGTTGAAGATACTATACACTTTATCATCAACAGATAATCATTCATATCTGTGTACTATAAATGTCTTGCCTCTCTATTTTTCTCTCTATTTTCTCTCTATTTTTCTTGATTCCTTTTCTCACACTCTCCCCCTTCTCATACCTTCTTCCCACACTTTCTCCAGAATCCATAACCATTTTCTATGCTCCTATACTTTCAGTTTCTGCCGTAGAGTGCAGATAGTTGATATATATTAAGTGGAGACATACGGTGTTTCTCTTTCATTGCCTGGCTTGCTTCACACAGCAGTAAATCTTCCATATTTATCACTTTTTATCAAATGCCAGGGTCTTGTTGTTTTCTACGGCTGAGTAATATTCCATAGAGCATATGTGCCACACTTTTTCAGTCCATTCATCCTTTTGTGGACATTTGAGTTGGTTCTATAAATGTACAAGCACTTTTCTGACTGAATGTCCTCCTATCCTTTGGATAGATACCCAAGAGTGGAGTTGCTAGATCATATGGTAGTTCTATTTGTAGATCTTTGAGGAACATCTGTATTGTTTTCTGCAGTGACCGGACTAATTTACATTCTCATCAACAGTATAGGAGAGTTCCCATTTCACCACAACCTAACCAGCACTTAGCAACTTTTGTGTTTTTTAATCTTAGCCATTCTGACTGGAGTTAGATGGTATCTCATTGTGGTTTTGATTTGCATCTCCCTTATCATGAGGGATGTTGAACATTTTTTCATAAGCTTTTTGGCTGTTTATATGTCTTCCTTAGAGAGGTGTGTTTTGTTTGTTTGTTTAGCTCATTTTCCCATCTTTTAATTGGAACAATCTTTATTTTTGTTTCAATTAAGCCACTTGTGTTCCTTCCATTTTTTTGTGCCATTTTCAATTTCTTTTTAAAGATTTTCATAATTTTCCTTGTAGAGGTCTTTTACTTCTTTGATTAGATTTATTCATAGGTATTTTATACTTTTTGTGGTTATGGTAAATGGGGATACTCTCTTCACTTCTACCTCAGTCTGCCTGTTGTTCTTATATAGAAAGGCTATAGATTTTTGGATGCTGATTTTGTATCCTGCCACTTTATTATATTCTTTTATTACTTCCAGGAGTTTTTTAAGTGGATACCTTTGGGTCTTCTATGTATACAATCACGTCATCTGCAAATGGAAATAATTTCATCTCTTCTTTCCTTATTTTAATGCCTTTTATCTCATTTTGATTGAATTGACCAGGACTTCCAGCATTATATTGAAAAGAAGTGGAGAAAGTAGGCATCCTTTTCCTGTACCAGCTTTGGGCTTTTTCCCATTCACTATGATGTTAGTTTATGGGTTTTAACAGATGACTTTTATTGTGTTGAGGAATGACCCTTCTTGTCGCTGCCCGTGATGCTGCCGCGAACAAAGGACACACACAAAGCGGTCGCTTCCTACGATCCCTTTATTTTCCCCTGAGGTAGTCAGTTGTCCGCTGCTGCGCGCCCCGAGACGGGGCCCGAATAAAAGGAGTAAAGTGGCCAATCAGTGTTGTGTACACGTGTACGGAAGTGCATATAGCCTATCATATGGGCCATATGTGAGAGTCCCGTGCTGATCATGCGACTTGT
>NW_006159947.1:462786-465666 GCF_000334495.1 Tupaia belangeri chinensis
TTAAATTTTTTTAATTACTTTTTTTCCCTTCTTTTTTTTTTTTAGTTCATCTCTAGGCAATTATATATATATATTTTTTTTAATTTAAAATTTTAAATTTCTTTTATATATTCATCTCTATACATCACAACAGTTTGTAACGTGAATTTACTCAACATGAATGAATACACTTCACACTAGTCCAGTTGAAGATACTATACACTTTATCATCAACAGATAATCATTCATATCTGTGTACTATAAATGTCTTGCCTCTCTATTTTTCTCTCTATTTTCTCTCTATTTTTCTTGATTCCTTTTCTCACACTCTCCCCCTTCTCATACCTTCTTCCCACACTTTCTCCAGAATCCATAACCATTTTCTATGCTCCTATACTTTCAGTTTCTGCCGTAGAGTGCAGATAGTTGATATATATTAAGTGGAGACATACGGTGTTTCTCTTTCATTGCCTGGCTTGCTTCACACAGCAGTAAATCTTCCATATTTATCACTTTTTATCAAATGCCAGGGTCTTGTTGTTTTCTACGGCTGAGTAATATTCCATAGAGCATATGTGCCACACTTTTTCAGTCCATTCATCCTTTTGTGGACATTTGAGTTGGTTCTATAAATGTACAAGCACTTTTCTGACTGAATGTCCTCCTATCCTTTGGATAGATACCCAAGAGTGGAGTTGCTAGATCATATGGTAGTTCTATTTGTAGATCTTTGAGGAACATCTGTATTGTTTTCTGCAGTGACCGGACTAATTTACATTCTCATCAACAGTATAGGAGAGTTCCCATTTCACCACAACCTAACCAGCACTTAGCAACTTTTGTGTTTTTTAATCTTAGCCATTCTGACTGGAGTTAGATGGTATCTCATTGTGGTTTTGATTTGCATCTCCCTTATCATGAGGGATGTTGAACATTTTTTCATAAGCTTTTTGGCTGTTTATATGTCTTCCTTAGAGAGGTGTGTTTTGTTTGTTTGTTTAGCTCATTTTCCCATCTTTTAATTGGAACAATCTTTATTTTTGTTTCAATTAAGCCACTTGTGTTCCTTCCATTTTTTTGTGCCATTTTCAATTTCTTTTTAAAGATTTTCATAATTTTCCTTGTAGAGGTCTTTTACTTCTTTGATTAGATTTATTCATAGGTATTTTATACTTTTTGTGGTTATGGTAAATGGGGATACTCTCTTCACTTCTACCTCAGTCTGCCTGTTGTTCTTATATAGAAAGGCTATAGATTTTTGGATGCTGATTTTGTATCCTGCCACTTTATTATATTCTTTTATTACTTCCAGGAGTTTTTTAAGTGGATACCTTTGGGTCTTCTATGTATACAATCACGTCATCTGCAAATGGAAATAATTTCATCTCTTCTTTCCTTATTTTAATGCCTTTTATCTCATTTTGATTGAATTGACCAGGACTTCCAGCATTATATTGAAAAGAAGTGGAGAAAGTAGGCATCCTTTTCCTGTACCAGCTTTGGGCTTTTTCCCATTCACTATGATGTTAGTTTATGGGTTTTAACAGATGACTTTTATTGTGTTGAGGAATGACCCTTCTTGTCGCTGCCCGTGATGCTGCCGCGAACAAAGGACACACACAAAGCGGTCGCTTCCTACGATCCCTTTATTTTCCCCTGAGGTAGTCAGTTGTCCGCTGCTGCGCGCCCCGAGACGGGGCCCGAATAAAAGGAGTAAAGTGGCCAATCAGTGTTGTGTACACGTGTACGGAAGTGCATATAGCCTATCATATGGGCCATATGTGAGAGTCCCGTGCTGATCATGCGACTTGTTATTGGCTAGACTCCAAGTGCACGCGTTCCGGGTAAGGAAAACTTCTAGGAAACTGCTTACTCTTTACGCGAGTAAGAGAGTTCCGCTCGGCGCCATCTAGTGGCGCGGTCCGCGGTAGGGCATTGTCGCCCTCCACAGTTCCCCCTTTTTTGTTTTGCAAGAGAGAGTAGAGGAAACAACCCCTGAAATGAATGGGACATTGTGGAAGCACTGCTACGGGGCAGGGGTGCCGCCCCGTTCAATGTCCACCCGTCCGGTGCCATTTTGTCAGGGATGGGTAAGAGGTGGCACAAACCCATATGCAGTTGTTCATACTCTCCTTAAGGGAAGCCCGTCGGGGCCTTAAGTGCAGTCTTAGCTGCCATCTTGCCAAGGTTTGGGGGTCGATGGAGTGGTGTAACAGAAATAACATGCACTGGGTGTCACCATGTCGCTTGATGGGACGTGGCAGTGTGGATGGAAATCAAGAGTATAATGTGATTAAGAGAAATCTTGCATTTCAAGTCTAGCATAGTGGATCTGTATAGTGCGTGAAAAGAGGGATGTGACCTGTTGTCTAATGAACATTTTAAGTTTTTGGAAAAGCACAGGGCCGAGGGCACAGGCGAACAGAAGTCCGACTATGGGCCCAAGAATGGGGAGAAGAATGGGCAAAAGTCCATTCCAGATGGTAAGCAGAGGATTTTCAGCCAGTTGCTTTCTACGGTTTTCTAGAGTTTTCTGGAGGTCTTCGATTTTGTTCCGGACCAGGCCTGAGCGGTTTGTGTAGAAACAACAGCGTTCCTGTAAGGCAAGACAAAGCCCTCCCTGTTCTGCCAATAGGAGGTCCAAACCTCTCCTATTCTGGAGAACCACCTCCGCAAGGGAGTCTATCTGGTCCTGTAATAAGGTCAGTGTAGTGGCCACCTGTTGGAGATCTGAAATAAGTCCTTCGGTGACTTGCTTAAGCTGTAAGGAATCCCCCAGTCCCGCAGATCCAGTAGCAGCTGCAGCCGTGAACCCTAGTGTGGCGAAAATGGGTAAGAGTTGAATAGCTCTCTTAGACCTGCCAGCAATATAATCAAACGTGGGGACTGGAACAGGTTCCG
>NW_006159947.1:471883-475285 GCF_000334495.1 Tupaia belangeri chinensis
TGTCGCTGCCCGTGACGCTGCCGCGAACAAAGGACACACACAAAGCGGTTTCTTCCTATGATCCCTTTATTTTCCCCTGAGGTAGTCAGTTGTCCGCTGCTGCGCGCCCCGAGACGGGGCCCGAATAAAAGGAGTAAAGTGGCCAATCAGTGTTGTGTACACGTGTACGGAAGTGCATATAGCCTATCATATGGGCCATATGTGAGAGTCCCGTGCTGATCATGTGACTTGTTATTGGCTAGAACCCAAGTGCACGCGTTCCGGGTAAGGAACTTCTAGGAATCTGCTTACTCTTTACGCGAGTAAGAGAGTTCCGCTCGGCGCCATCTAGTGGCGCGGTCCACGGTAGGGTATTGTCGCCCTCCACACCTTCTATGCCGATTTTGCTGAGAGTCTTAGTCATGAAGGGATGTTGTATTGTTGTCTAATGCTTTTCTGCATCAATTGAAATCCTCATATGGTTTTATTTTTCTTTCCATTAATATGGTGTATTATGTCTTTGGTTTTGCATTTGTTAAACCACCTTGCGTCCCTGAAATAAAGCCTACCTGGCCGTGGTATGGAATCTTTTTGTATGTTGTTGGATACTATCTGTTAGTATCTTATTGAGAATTTTTGCATCTATATTCATCAGAGATATTGGTCTGTAGTTTTCCTTTCTTGCCATATCTTTATCTGTTTTGGGAATGAGAGTGGTGGAGCCTTCATAAAATGAATTTGGAAGGTTTCCTTCCTTTTGGATCTTTAGAAATAGTTGGAATAGAATGGAGGTTAAATCTTCTTTAAAAGTTTTGCAGAATTCAGAATTAAAGCCATCAGGACCTGGGATTTTCTTTGTTGGAAGGTTATTTATTACTGATTCAATCTCATTGCTTGTTATGGATCTACTCGGGCTTTCTATGTTCTCTTAATTCAATCTTGGTCGATTGTATGTGTCTAGGAATTTGTCTAGCTCATCCTGGTTTTCTTATTTGTTGGCATATAGTTGCTCATAGTATCCTCTAGTGATGCTTTGTATTTCTATTATGTCTGTTGTAATATTGCCTGTTTTATTATGAATGTGATTTATCTGCTTTCTTTCTCACTTCTTCTTAATTAGTCTAGCTAATGGTATGTCAGTCTTGTTTATCTTTACAAAAAAAAACAACTTTTGCTTTCATTTATTTTTTGTACAGTTTATTTATTTTCTATTTCACTTATTTCTGCTCAAATCTTTAGTATTGCTTTTCTCTTGGTATTTTTTGTATTTTTTTTTGGTTTTTCCAGTTCCCT
Organism: Tupaia belangeri chinensis; assembly: GCF_000334495.1. NCBI lineage: Eukaryota > Metazoa > Chordata > Mammalia > Scandentia > Tupaiidae > Tupaia > Tupaia belangeri. The sequence continues at coordinate 473,156 of NW_006159947.1, forward strand.
GAATCTTGACATTAGATTGTCCATTTGCAACCTCTCCATCTTTTTCTTACACACACTAATTGCTATGAATTTTCCTCTTATGACTGCTTTTGTTCTGTCCCGTAGGTTATGGAAACTCGTGTACTCATTATCATTGGTTTCCATGAATTTTTTTTTATCTCAATCTTAATTTCTTCAGTAGTTGTAAAGCCATTCAGGAATAGGTTACTTAGTTCTCATATATTTGGATAAAAACAAACAACACACATTCCCGAAATTTCCACCTTCTTCATGCTCCAGGTGGCTGCTATTCCTTCACTCTGGACCCAAGAATGACGATACAGGGAGCAAGTAGACCTAAATTCAACCTACAGTCCCGCCTAACCAAGCTCATTCCAGATGAGGTCAGCTAGCTATAGCTACTTGAGGCTAAGGATGAGAGATGTTTCATACTAGGTTATTACAGAAGAAGCCTAACTAGTACAAACAGATTGGGACCCAGAATTACAACTGCAACTTGGGGCCCAACAGCAGTGGCACAGGCAGTAAGGTGCTGCTGTGCAAACCTGAAAGTTACATGGGAGGCCCAGGTTTGGATCGTGGGCTGACTCGAATATGCTGGGTGTACCTGGGCATACCTGTGATCCCAGCTGAGTGAGATTCTGGGGGAGAACACAGTATGGTGAGACTCTGCCAAGAGCACGTGCCTTTTCCTCTCTAGCTCTCTTAGTGAATAACATAAACTTAAAAAAAAAATACAACTTGGATGACTGGGAGAACGAGGGGCAGATTATAAAGGAGGGAATAAAGTTGGAAAAGAGAAGAGAGGAGTGGAGCAGACTTGGGAGATGAACACATACTCTTGTTTCGTTGTGCTTTGCTTTACAAATAATTTGGTAGGGTCCTTCCCTTACGTTTCTACTGAGCTGTCAGCTCTTTGAGAGCAGAAATGGTAGATTTTGATCATCGCTGTGTCTTCAGGGCCTGGCACAGTAATTGTCATATCACAGACACGCAATCAATGTTGAAATGAATTAATAAGTGAAACGAGGTGACAGCAGGCCTCTGAAGGAACCCTATGCTCAAGTACCTGGCATCAGCCTGGTCCCAGGGGCCTGTGGCTGCCCTCTTACCTTTACAGGAAAGAGTCTCCTGGGATATACCTCAGTTTCCCCTAGCGCCAAGCAGCCCTTTCAGAAGCTCAACCTCATGAAGGCTCACAGGTCTCCTCTGGGCAACCTGGGGAGGGAGCCAAGGCTCTCAGCACACCCTGAGCCCCACCTGGAGGCCACAGCTCAGTCTCTGTTCTCAGGATCCTCATATCTGAAACTCCATAGGCTGCCCTGTCTACCTCAGCACCCCTCAGAGCCTCCATGCATGCTGCAGTCCCCCGTACCCAGCACAGACAAGAGAGCAGTGTTCCTGATCCCACTGTCCCAGTGCTGCCCGACGCTAGCCCAGCCTAAACTCCACTGCAACCCTGTCAGGTCCAGTGTGACTAAAACGTACGACCCACGGAAACACCAGTGAGATAAAACACACAAGACAGGCAATGATTTTATTATTAGTAGTTGTAGTATTTAATCCCATTTGTTATTATTATTTTTAAGTTTTTTTAGAGGTTTTTGCTATAGGGCGCGTGTGCTCGCCAGACAGAGAGAGAGAGAGAGAGACAGAGAGACAGAAAGCAAGAAATCACCACCACTCCCCGGCGGGGGCCATGCTGCAGTCCCTTCTCCTCCTTTCTCCTCTTGGGATCTTGGGCACGCATGCACATGTGCCCGGCATGAGTTTAAGCCACCAGGTCCGGGACGCAAACCACAGTCGACTACGTGGGAGTCCAGCGACATAGCCATTACGCTAACTGCTGGTCCCATTATTTTTTAATTTGACAAGACAGAGACACACAGAGAGAAAGGGAAAGTGAAAAAGCAAGCCGCCAGGTTTGGGACTTGAACCAGTGGGAATCCAGCGCCTTTAACCACCCCTCTAGCAGTGATCGTTAACCAGGAGGCCAGGGGTCTCTCAGCCTCAGAGGCATGCGGCCCAGACTGGCTGATTCTCCGTGTATTTATTGAGGAAAAGGACGACAGAGAGACTGTAAGGACTTGCGAGTAGTCCTTGCAGCTGTGGCGCCAGGAGGACTGCAGA
>NW_006159947.1:475316-486241 GCF_000334495.1 Tupaia belangeri chinensis
TAGGGAACAGGTGGGACTGTAGATCTGACCTGTGTGGTCACGTGTGCCAGTTCTCAGGACAGAGTGAGCACAGGGTTCTGTTTTCTCACTCTGGTATGTACGTGTTAACTACGTCGGTCTGACTGCCCTGCAGCACAGCCCACTGAGACTGGCTCCTGGAGGGAAACCACAGCCTGGCCCTGGAAGCGGACATTCCTCTGTCACTGTGAAGTTTTACGTATGAAGAATTCGGAGGGAGGAACCAGCAGTTAGCGTAATGGCTATGTCGCTGGACTTCCATGTAGTTGACTGCGGTTCGAGTCTCGGATCCGGTGGCTTAAACTCATGCCGGGCGCATATGTGTGTGTGCCCAAGATCCCGAGAGGAGAATATAGGAGAAGGGATTGTGGCATGACCATCCCCTCTGGATTGTGATTTCTCGCTTTCTGTCTTTCTGTCTCTCTCTGTCTTTCTCGAGAGCACACATGCCCTATAGCAAAAACTTCTCCAAAAAAATAATAATTTGGAGGGAGAAGGCTGTGGACCTCAAGATGTGGCAGTGGTCTCCTGACCCTGCTCCCTCAGCCGTGCACCCCAGCACCTGGGTACCTCACTCTTCTCCTGCCCCAGCCACACCTCTGCTTCCCAGTCCTGAGCCAGCCAGCATAAACCCCTGGGAGGGACGGATGGCCATGGGGGTGCTGCAGATGGACTGACTTCCTACCTCAGCAAGCCATCATAAAGTGGAGGGATTCACTCTATTTTTTCAATAAAATGGGATGGATTTTCCCTGGTGTGAAAATAAACAAACAAATAAACAAAATTCTCTAAACAGACACATGGATCAGAACTCAGATGGGGGTGGGGGGGGAGCAGCAGCACCAGATCCAAGATGGCGGCCAGCAGGAGGCTGAGGAAGGAGCTTGAAGAACTCTGCAAATGTGGAATGAAAACCTCCCCTAACGTCCAGGTTGATGAAGCCGAATAATGGACTTGACAAGGCCTTATTGTTCCTGACTAGGGGGCCTTCAGAATCGCAATCAGCGTTCCAGCAGAGTACCCATTCAAAGATCACATTTAGAACAAAGACCTGACACCCAAACTGATGAAAAGGGGCAGGTCTGTCTGCCAGTAACTGGTGCTGAGAGCTGGAAGCCAGCAACCAAAACCCACCAAGTAGTCCAGTCCCTCCCAGCGCCCGTGAAGGACCCCCAGCCCAGCACCCCCCTGGGCTGACCCAGCTGAAGAATGCTCTAAGGACCGTCAAGAATTCTATAAGAACGCTGAAGAGCTTTTGAAGACATGGAGAAAGCAGCCTGTGGACTCAAATCTGCCATGAACGATTCCAGCAAGTGTGAGCAGAGACCCGGGCAGGGCCTCAGACACCCCGCAGGGCAAGACTCTGGGAAACTGATGCGGGCCACCTCCTGGTGTGCCCTGGTGGCAGTTACTAACTTTCTACAGTTTTCTTAACCAAAAGTGTTCTAGGTAACCTGTTAAGAAAGAATTAAAATGAAAGTGTTCTAACAAAAAACTCAGATGGAAAAACTGTACTTAAAAATCTAGACTTGATAAACAGAGAGGTGATAGTTAAAGCCCAAAGGGGCAAGGCCTTCCAGAGGGAGACTTGTAAGGGCCAAGTGGGAGAAGGCTCAGATAAACCCGTGGGGTGGTCTTGGATTCGACTGGCAGGATCAAGAGGAGACCTGGGGAGGACAAGAAAAAGAATGATTGAAGAAGGAGGAGGAGAGGTAGGACCTTGTGGGTCATGCAGTCTGCGGGAGGAGAGTGTTTGGAGGAGTGAGGGGTCAACAGTCTCAACTGCAGTAGAGAGGTCAAAAAGAATGAGATTGGAGGGAAAAGCCTAAGAATTTCTCCTACAAAAGAAGTCATTGGAGAACTGAGAGAGAAAGACGCCTTTCACCATGTGTGAAATTTCTATTAACTTCAAACAGAAACTATGTGGAGAGAGTTGAAACGGCATGCAGAAATTAATCAACTGGAGAGGCAGGTCTCTGTTATGTCACCAAACATAACCAGGAGCAACCTTTGGCTGTGCGTGTCATGGTCAGGAAAATGTGCTATGAAACTAGAGGAGCAAAAAATCATTTTAGAAAAAAAAAAAAAAAAAAGCTTAACATGTCAACTCACTTAAATACTCTGTATTTTTTGTTTTTCATTATTTTTCCCTTTGGGAACAAAGAAAGCAGATACAGAGAATTCCAGCAGAGAAAACATGTATTTCCTGCAAAGCCAAGTGTTTGGAAAGCAGAAACCACCTAGTGTAGGTTAGCATGCATTAATTCACAACAGCAAGGGCCTTTAAGAAATAATAGCTATTAAAAAGAACCTCTGACATGAGCGAGAACAGAGATAACAAGTTGATAGTACAGAAATAAAACGTGTTAGTAAAAATGAACTTGGGATTCTGTTTTAAGTGGGGATTATTTATTTGGCCAAATGAGGTAATTAACCAAGGAATGATTCTGAAGTCGAAGGGATTCATTTATTTGATAAAGAGTAAGAAGACAAGGGTCACTGAACTTCATGATAGATACTAAGGAAGTGATAAGAACGCTCCGTGTTTGCAAGCAACACGATACCGAACTGTCTACACTGCTAACTTCAGCTGTGTAACCAGAGGACTCTGAGAACGGACTCCGTTGAAATAGCAGAGAAATTCTACAACATAATACATATTGCAGGGAGAAAGGAGTTAGAAATAGTGGTAGCTTCGGGACCAGCAGGTAGTGTAATGGCTATGCCGCTGTACTCCCATGTAGTCGACCGCGGTTCGCGTCCCAGACCCAGTGGCTTAAACTCACACTGGGTGCATGTGTGTGCATGCCCAAGATCCCAAGAGGAGAATGGAGAAGGGATTGCGGGCGTGGCCATCCCCCCTGGGGGGTGATTTCTCCCTTTCTGTCTCTCTGTCTCTCTCTGTCTGTCTGGCGAGTGCATGTGTCCTATAGCAAAATAAATAAATAAATAAATAAAACTCTCAAAAAAAAAGAAAGAAAGAAAGAAAGAAAAGAAATAGTGATAGCTTCAAGTTTGACTATGATGAAATTATTGGTACCGTAATAGTAATCAAGAAAGAAGCAAAACAGTAACTCCTTAAAAAGCGTGGACCAAAATATCCCAGAAGAGCAATATAAAATGACCATCTTTTTTTTTTTTTTTTTGCTTTCTTATCATTAGAAATGATGGACTATCAAAGCAACAGCAGATCCATTTATCAAGACTGTAAACAATTACAATCTTTTTCCAGATCCGGGAAAGCATCAGAATTATCAAGACAGTGCCAAAAAAAAAAAAAAAAAAAAAAAATGAACATAAATTTCAGCCGGCTCTTTGGATCTGGGAAGTATTTAGGCTACACAGCCAAAAAGTCAGAGAGCAAAAAGTCTAAGCAAAGCTGATAACGACGGATCATTAATTAGAACTGAAGCCAACTATCTCAGTCTACAGAAATATCTTGGCTACTCAGCTAAGAGCCAGAAAGTTGAAGGTCCAAGTTGGGTTCACTATAATTAATCACAGGCAAAGCCACTGCTCAGAAGAGCCCCCTTACTGAAGGGGCGCCTTTGAGAAGAAGCAGCCCTGAAAGAAGCCGGCAGGGACACCCCTGGGGAAAGTGAAGAGAGAATGGGGGGCCCTGTCACTTTGTCAGAGGCCTGAATTTAAGGCTGAAGTCCTTGGAGTTATTCACATAGAACACATTCTAGCACAAACCGAGCCTTCGATAACTTGTTTTGACTGTCAGGATTTCTTGAAACTTTAAACAAGATTCTAGTTTCTGAATACCCTTGAAATAGGAGGAAGAGGGACCAGCAGTTAGCGTAATGGCTATGTCGCTGGACTCCCACGTAGTCGACCACGGTTCGAGTCCTGGACCCGGTGGCTTAAACTCACACCAGACACGTGTGCGTGCGTGTGCAAGGTCCAGACAGGAGAAAGGAGAAGGGACTGCGGCATGGGCATCCCCCCGGGGGGTGATTTTTCGCTTTCTATCTCTCTGTCTCTCTGTCTTTCCAGTGAGTGCACATGCCCCTATAGCAAAAACCTCTAAAAAAAAAAAAAAAAAGAAAAGAAAAGAAATAGGAGGAAGAAAGGATAGTTGGACATAGAGGAAGGAAACAATAATGGAGGTTGTTTAAATGAAAGGTGTCCAGAGCCAGCAGGTGGTAGAGTGGTTAAGGTGCTGAACTCCCATGTGGTTGACTGTGGTTCGAGTCCCAGGCCCAGTGGCTTGAAACTCATGCCAGGCATGTACGTGCATGTGTGTGTGTGCCCAAGATCCTGAGAGGAGAATGGAGGAGAAGGATTGTGGTATGGCCATCCCCTGGGGGATGATTTCTCGCTTTCTGTCTCTCTGTCTTTCTCTCTCTCTAGCATATGCTTAGCACACACGTCCTATAGCAAGACTCTCTAAAGAAATACGAAAGAAAAAATAAAGGTGTTCGAGGTAAAATTACATGCTCACAGCACCAAAAATCAGTCACCAGGTGAAAATATGAAAAATAAGACTGACTATGAGCTGTGAGGACCCATGGATACCATTTACAAGTTCCTGCATACTAATATCCAAACTCAAGCATCCATAAAATCCATTTCGCCCACTTAATCAGAAAAAAGCACTAAGTGTCTTCTTATACACCCAAGTTCCTTATAGTAATACCGTATTTCATGGGTTCTAGGCTACCTGCTCTCTTCACATTTTCTCAAGACGCTGGGTCTAGGATTCGAACTGTGCTGTTGGCCCTGTGGGATCCGGCCATCTTAACCACCTCACCACCAGCGAGTCACTATTTTTAGTTTAATATCTCTGAAGTCAGGAAGTATCTTAAAAATCAATGACATGGTACGGCATAATTGGAAGTGTTTTTGTGGTTGATACCTATACAATAACATAATCAATGCCCTTTAGACGACGATACAGTTACACACAGAGCTCGCTTATTCTCCAGGACAGTAGAGACTTCCAAAAGTTCGTGGAAAAGTGTAATTAGAGTATGAGTTTATTTTAGTGTAAAAACGTTTTTTTGAAATCCATGTGTAGTCATGAACTTTGTTTGAATTTTTCTTTTTGAGAGGTTTTTGCTATAGGGGGCATGCGCTCGCCCGACAGAGAGAGACAGAGAGACAGAAAGCGAGAAATCACCCCCCAGGGGGGATGGTCACGCCGCAATCCCTTCTCCTCCATTTTCCTCTCGGGATCTTGGGCATGCATGCACACGCGCCCGGCGTGAGCTTAAGCCACCGGGTCCGGGACTCAAACCGTGGTCAACTACATGGGAGTCCAACGACATAGCCATGACGCTAACTGCTGGTCCCAACTTTGCTTGAATTTTTGGAAGACCTCTCATGTATGCTACACCAGGTGGCCAGGCAGGGCCACAGAAAAGACTGACATGAGTGTGGCTTAAGGCAAAAGACAAATAACTCCCCCCACCCCACCGCTGCCCTAGGGAAGAGACCAGTGCACCGATTCCTGTGGTTGAGAATAGACAGCACGGAGAACAGACTCAGCAGGTAAGGCGTTTACTGACTGCCAGGATGTGTGCGTGGGTGTGGAGGGTGCTGGGGATGGATGTACACAGGGTCCAGGCCCCCGCAGTGCACCAGTCTCCCACGGCCAGTGGCCCTGTTCAGCAGCTGTCAGATCCCCACAGAAGGACCCTAAGCCTTGTCTTGCGCTGTTCAAAATACAGAAAGTAAGGGTGTGCATGCGACTATTGACGTGTACACAACGCAACGGTCCCAAGAAAGGTGTGCACGTGCTCTCTACTGAAGAGAAGGGAGACCCGGGCTATGTTCTGAGCTCCATCTGCAGTGGGCCTGTGAGCTGCCCACCCATCCTCTCTGGGACACGGGGCAGGAGTCTGGCTGTGCCTGGACCCCTCCCTCATACGGTATACTAGTTGGTACTTAGACTTAGGAAAGCCTTAGAACGACCCAAAGTAAACTCCTGATTCACAGAGAGAAACTTGGGGGATCCTTGGGGTTCAGCATGAGTGACCTGGCCAAGGTCACACTGCTAGTAGGTGTGGAGGCCAGGACCTGAACACAAGTCCAGGTGGCTTCAGAGCCTGTGCGCTTAACCAGGGTCCTAATGTCACCCTGGCTCTTACAGGAAGATTATCTATCTGTATATCTATCTATCTATCTATCTATCTATCTATCTATCTATCTATCTATCTATCTATCTATCTATCTATCTATCTATCTATCTATCTATCTATCTATCTATCTATCTATCTATCTATCTATCTATCTATCTATCTATCTATCTATCTATCTATCTATCTATCTATCTATCTATCTATCTATCTATCTATCTATCTATCTATCTATCTATCTATCTATCTATCTATCTATCTATCTATCTATCTATCTATCTATCTATCTATCTATCTATCTATCTATCTATCTATCTATCTATCTATCTATCTATCTATCTATCTATCTATCTATCTATCTATCTATCTATCTATCTATCTATCTATCTATCTATCTATCTATCTATCTATCTATCTATCTATCTATCTATCTATCTATCTATCTATCTATCTATCTATCTATCTATCTATCTATCTATCTATCTATCTATCTATCTATCTATCTATCTATCTATCTATCTATCTATCTATCTATCTATCTATCTATCTATCTATCTATCTATCTATCTATCTATCTATCTATCTATCTATCTATCTATCAAGAGCCAGCATCCTTAGTTGGGTCTTGATACTATGACCTCCTCCCAGTCTTCAGCCAGCCCTGGATCATGGGCAAGCATGTACCTGGCATCTTCAGGGAGGTTTGAAGACTCGAACCTGAAACCCTCCTAGGTGGGACTGCTACATGTGGCCCCCACAAGAAGACGACCTTTGGAGAAGAAAGAGTATCGGTGACTTCCTTGGACAGAGTAAGTGAAGAGGAGATGAAAGAGAATGGAGAAAACGGATTTTCAGCCAGAGGAGCATTACAGGGAAGGAAGGCCTTCATCCTTGAGCTTCTCTCCCCGACTGTTATTGAGGATCTTCATCCCATGAAGAGGAGCTGTGTGAAGGATTGGACTGCGGTTTCCAAGGCCACTACTTCTCTGTCCTTGGACACAGGCCTCAGAAACCAGAGTGAATGGGACAAGCAGTTAGCGTAATGGCTATGTCGCTGGACTCCCATGTAGTTGACCGCGGTTCGAGTCCTGGACCTGGTGCCTTAAACTCATGCCGGGCGCGTGTGCGTGTGTGCCCAAGATCCCGAGAGGAGAACGGAGGAGAAGAGATTGCGGTGTGGCCATCCTCCCTGGGGGGGTGATTTCTCGCTCTCTGTCTCTCTCTCTCTCTCTGTCTTTCTGGCGCGCACACACGCCCTATAGCAAAAACCTCTCCAAAAAAAAGAAAAAGAAATCTGAGTGAATCAGTTATTTGGCCCTGGGGTTTGACAGCATAGAATCCTGCCTGCACCACTTAGCCACCACCAAAAGATGCACATTTCACTCCTAGAAAAGTTTATCTAAATCCTCGGTGTCTTCATCACCTGAAGAAGGGACCACACAAACACCATATTCCAGTCTGGACTCTGAGCTGTGTGGTGTGTGTGTTCAGAGATTCATACTATTTTAAGTACTGTAAGACAATGATTTGGGTAAGCTGTGAACATGTGTGCTATTTTACAAATACCGCTCTGACGGAGTTAGGTCATGTTTATATCTTATAAAACACAGTAGGGTAATTTCCACTAGGAAAAAAATGTGCGTTTTACCCCAAAATTCTATGTGAATGGTCATTTTGAAGGCAGAAGTACATTTTTAGTTAAAGAACATCATAGTCACTTCATATATTACTGGAGATAGACACAGATGTTGTTTATGTTTGTGTTTTATGGAAATTGCTTTTCAGTGGAGAAGAAACGTATGCATGAGGTTCAAACTTGCTGTTTTTTACATATTTAGTTTATGTTGTCTGTTTATAGTTCACAGACAGCAAATAAAGAAAAGCAAAAGAAGCCAGCATATTACGGCAAGCTTTCTTTTTTTTTTTTTTTTTGGAGAGATTTTCACTATAGGGCGCATGCGCTCGCCAGACAGACAGAGAGAGACAGAGAGACAGAAAGCGAGAAATCATCCCCCAGGGGGTATGGCCACGCCGCAATCCCTTCTCCTCCATTCTCCTCTCGGGATCTTGGGCACACATGCACACGTGCCCGGAGCGAGTTTTAAGCCACCGGGTCTGGGACGCGAACCACGGTCGACTACATGGGAGTCCAGCGACATAGCCATTATGCTAACTGCTGGTTCCCTGCAGCAAGCTTTCTGATTATTGTAAGTCAACTGCCCCAGATTTGCTAACCTATAGGGAGGCTGGGAGTGTACAAGAGACAACAGAGACAATAGAAGAAGCAAGTACTTCCTGCAAGTGGGCTGTGCTCTGCGTCTACCCCTTTCAGTAGGCAGGGATCTTTTATTTATTTTTTTTTAAAGAGGAATTTTTGCTAAAGGGTGCATGTGCTCCCTGGAGAGACTGAGAGAGACAGAGAGACAGAAAGCAAGAAATCACCCCCTCCCCAGGGGGATGGTCATGCCACAATCCTTTTTCTCCATTCTCCTCTCAGGATTTTGGACACACATGCACATGTGCTCAGCGTGAGTTTAAGCCACCGGGTCCGGGACTCAAACCGCAGTGGAATATGTGGGAGTCCAGCAATGTAGTCATTACGCCACCTGCTGGTCCTGAGGTGTGTGTGTGTGGTGGCTTGGGGGGTGGCTTTTCTATGTCCCCAGAATGCACAGCCATAACTGCCACCATTTGTGGACTCATGAGAAGCGTCCAGCCCCTGTTCCCATCTCGGAATGTGCTTCTTGTGGCCCTATCAAATCCCACCTGCGTTCGTTTACTGTGGTTGCCAGAGCAGAATACTGTGAGCTCCGAACACGCACACACGCCCCGCCCGGTGTGAGTTTAAGCCACCGGGTCCAGGACTCGAAACGCGGTCGACTACGTGAGAGTCCAGTGACATAGCCATTACGCTAACTGCTGGTTCCAGGTCACTGTGTATTATTTGATCTTTTCCATAGCGCTGAGTGTAGCTCTTACACCCAGCCCTTACTGGGTATAACTGGATGAATGAACGCAGATCATCCCAACAGCTGAAAAGCGGACGAGACTAGCAGTACCCCGGAAGCCACCGACAGATGGCGCCATGCTGCTTCCAACAGGAGCTTCCGTAGCAAGACTGTGAATGCCACAGACAGGGCTTAATTGCAAGTGCTGGTTGCAGGTAAATATGCAATCACTGGGAATGCATTTTACTACTTCAGACTTCATAGTTACACCATGAAAGTATGTTCATAGGTGTGTTTGCCCCCAGTATCTAAATTCTTACTCCAAAGCTTTTTTTTTTTTAGGTCAGAACCTGAAAGGAAAAGAAATGAGACTGACTTGTAGGTAAGAGAAGGTGAAAATATCCACAGGCTATCATTATTCAAGTGTTTGTGGGGACCAGCAGTTAGCATAATGGCTATGTCGCTGGACTCCCGTGTAGTCGGCTGCGGTTCGAGTCCTACACCCGGTGGCTTAAACTCACGCTGGGGGTGTGTGCTTGCGGAGCCGAAGATCCCGAGAGGAGAATGGAGGAGAAGGGATTGCAGCGTGGCCATCCCCCCTGGGGGGTGATTTCTCGCTTTCTGTCTCTCTGTCTCTCTCTGTCTGTCTGGGGAGCGCACGCGCCCTGTAGCAAAAACTTCTCCAAAAAAAAAAAAAAGTTTGTGAATACAAAGAAGTTGAGTTGCTAATTCTTTCTAAGAGGTTATTATTGTTCCATGGCAGTAAAAATAGCTGAGTATTGCAACTGATGCAGTTCCTGTGTGATCAGACTGAAAGTGACTAGGACGAACCTAAATACACACTGTGCTAAGAAACAAACCAGCAAAGAACCGCATGTGACATGCACCTGCAAGTGTGAAATAGCATACTTGTACACAGCACTTCCACCGTAATGAATCCCGGTTACTTGTCTTTTCTGTAGAGTTAGTAAGGATTTTCACAATTTGCTACACTCCTTATCTCAACTGCAGGCTTGAGAGACAGGTGGATGTGTTTTAAGACAACAGCATCATGGGCCAGCAGGTAGGTGGTGGCGTGGTGGTTAAGGTGCTAGATTCCCACATGGCTGACCATGGTTCAAGCCCCAGGCTCGTCGGCTTGATAATCGCTTTGGGCACATGTGTATGTGTGCCCAAAATCCTGAGAGGGGAATGGAGGAGAAGGGACTGTGGCATGACCATCTCCTGGGGGCGGGTGTGTGTGTGATTTCTCACTCTCCCTCTCTCTCTGTTTCTCTCCGATGAGCGCATGTGCCCTCCGGTGGTGGTGGGGGCACAAAAAAACAAAACAGGGGACCAGCAGTTAGCGTAATGGCTATGTCGCTGGACTCCCACTTAGTCGACCGTGGTTCGAGTCCCGGGCCCGGTGGCTTAAACTCACGCCGGGCACGTGTGCGTGCGTGCCCAAGATCCCAAGAGGAGAATGGAGGAGAAGGGATTGCGGCATGGCCATCACCCCTGTGGGGTGATTTCTTGCTTTCTGTCTCTCTGTCTCTCTCTGCCTGTCTGGCGAGCACACGCACCCCATAGCAAAAACCTCTCCAAAAAAAAAAAAACAAAACAGCATTGAGCAAAGGCCACATCTTGCAGCACCTGTGAGAATGGCAGATCACCCGCAGGAGAGACGGGAGAAAACAGCTACACGAACAACCCTGTCGCTTTAATCCTCTACTTTGCACAGAGTGGATGCTACCACAATATTCCTTTTCGTCTCACTTCAGACGTGGACACGTCCTACAGATGAATGCAACTAGTCCACGTTGAGAGAGTGTGTGCTTTTGAACCTGTGGAGCACGAGAGCAGATTCCCAAAGCTCCTAGTACCCCATAACTCTTTC
>NW_006159947.1:486507-518853 GCF_000334495.1 Tupaia belangeri chinensis
TTTCCTCCTCGCTGAACCTCGTGACTCTGTTTCAGGAAGAGAGAAGCAGGGTCATTCTGGGCCTCTCTGGAAGGTACAGTAAGAGCTGTCCAGGTGCTCATGAGTCTAACAGAGCTGAAGAGAAATTAGTGAATATTTTTGGAATAGCACCCCTATGAATTTATAAACATATGACATACAGTACTAAATATTTAAATGACACCATAGATATACTTTCCATGTTCTATTACCTGAGTACACTCTTCGATTGCTTTGATGGGCTTCTCCCATCCTTCTTCCATGGAAGTTGCCTCAAGGCTTGGTCATCAGGCCCCGCACTCTGCCAATATAAGTTGCTCATTGACTCAGTTACCACCTGGAGGTTGAAGACTCTAGTTTTCTTTCCTAACGTCCTGACTTCTTCCTCTGCTGTCTAAACCTCTCTTCTTGAAAGTTCTGTTAGCATCTCAAATGCGATAGATGGGGTGAAAAAAACACTTCATTATTCTCTTCCTGAACCTGCTGCTCTTCTGCATTCATTTCTTGTGTGTGAGAGGTTTTCAGGATGATATATGATACTTAAAAAAAAAAAATCTATGTAGGTTAAGAGGCAATGCCCGCAGGTTGCGCAGAGGTTAAGGCTGCTGGATCCCACGTGGCCAGCTGTGCAGTTGGAGCCCTGGACCCTGTGGGCTGAAAAACATGCGAAGCATGCTTGCTCAAAATCCCAAAAGGAGAATAGAGGAAAAGAGATTGCAGTATGGCCACCTTCCTGGTGGGTGATTTCTCACTTCCCTTCTCTTTCTTTCTCTCGATCTCTCTCAAGCAAGTGTACTCACTCTTGGGGGGCAGGAGGGAAGAAGCATAACTATAAAACAAATACTCATGAAGTCTCCCCTCAGTTTAGGGCTAAGCACATTAACCAGTGCTATTGCGTCTCTGTAGAGTGTCACTCTCCCCACATCATGACAGCTTCTCAGGGTGTATTCTTTCTCTCTGTCTCTCTCTCTCTGTCTGGCGAGTGCACACACACTATAGCAGAAAACTCTCCAAAACAACAAAATTATTTATTTACTTATTTATTTTCATATGGCACATGTGCTCACCAGAGAGCGAGAGAAAGCAAAACACCAGATCCAGGACTCAAACCTAGTTGGCCATGTGGGTCATTTGCGTACCGGCTGCCTTCCTTGGTGCAGTTGGCCATGTAGGAGTCCAGCACCTTAAGTCCTTGCCACCTGCTGGCCCTGATGGTAAGTTGGTCTTAAAGGACATTTCTTTGTGGTTTTGATTTGAAAGTCCCTTAGTCCTTGTAAAAATGAGCATCTTTTCATATGTGGGGCAGAGCTAATCCTCTTCTGAGAAGTGCTTATTCGTGTAAGTTGCCTGTTTTCCAACTTGCAGGGCTTCTTTATGTACTTAGTGAATTAATCTTCCATTGTTTAATTATATTGTGGATAAACTCTGATAGGTTAGTGTCTGAGACAACACAAAGGATCAGATGGTCAAATGAAAGTGACACAAATCAGAGCAATTATCCAGTATTAAGTTTTACCAATAATTTTTTTAAATACAGGTAATTTCGAGCCACAGGTAAAACAGAGAAGGTCTGGGACCATCAACATTGCACTTAAGATTCTTTCTTTATGCATTCAATGCACCCTGGGCCCAGGTGAATATGTGAGGTTTCTAGGCAGGCTCCATGGTACAGTAGGAATGTGCTGCTCCGGAGAAGCTGGGTCTCACACGGCTATCTCAGTTCAAATCCCTGGCCCAGACAGCCTGAGAAATGGCGAACACACACATGTGCCCAAGATCCAACCGGCTAGAGGGATCTGCTGTGACTAGACCCTGTGAAGGGTACTCACATCTCCCTCTATCTCTGTCATGTATATATGTACTATATCATGAGAAAGAAAGAAAACTGGGGCCAGCAGGTTGCGTGGTGGTTAAGGAGTGGACTCCCACGTGACCAACTGTGGTTTGAATTCCAGACCTGGTGACTTGAAAATCACATTGAGTTTGTGTGTATGTGTGTGTGCCCCAAATGCTAAGAGGAGAATGGAGAAGGGATTGTGCATGGCCATTCTCCCTAGGGAGTGATTTCTCACTTTCTCTTTCACTGTCTCTCTCGATCTTTCTTCCAGTGAATGTGCACACCCTATGGCAAAAACCTTAAAAAGTAATAATAATAATGATTAAAATGCTAAATGCAGATCTGACCCCATAACTGAGTGGTTAAGAAAGCTGGTCCCACATAGTTAAGTATGGTTTGAGTGGTGGCCATTCTGACTGGGGTTAGGTAGTATCTCATTGTGATTTTGATTTGTATATCTCTTATGATAATGGATGTTGAGCATTTTTCCATATGCTTTTTGACTATTTGTATGTCTTCCTTAGAGAGATGTCTGTTCAGCTCTTTTGCCCATCCTTTAATTGGGTTGATCACTATTTTTCAAATAAACTGCTTGAGTTCTCTGTATATTCTGGTTATCAGTCCCTTGTGTGAAGCAAAGTTTGCAAATATATTCTCCCATTCCTAGGGTTGCCGGTTCAAGGACATTGTATAGTACTAAAGGGCTAAATCACTAAGAAGATGTAACACTTATAAATATCTGTGCACCCAACTCAAGAGCACCCAAATAAGTGAAAGGCAAAGTGTTAGATCTAAAGGAAGAGATAGAATGCAACACACTAATCCTTGGGGAATCTCAACACCCCACTATCTCCTTTGGACAAAACATCTAGACAAAAAATAAGCAAAGGGAAATGAGATCTAAACAACACCATAAATGAAATGGATTTGACAGGCATCTATAGAATTTTCCACCCAACAACCACAAAATATACACTTTTCTCATATAAAGGTTCCCTACATGGAAACTTTCTGAAGATTAGCCACATGAGGGAACCAGCAGTTAGCGTAATGGCTATGTCGCTGGACTCCCACATAGTCGACTGCGGTTCGCGTCCCGGACCTGGTGACTTAGAACTCATGCTGGGCGCGTGTGCGTGTGTGCCCAAGATCCCGAGAGGAGAATGGAGGAGAAGGGATTGCGGCCTGACCATCCCCCCTCGGGGGTGATTTCTTGCTTTCTGTCTCTATGTCTCTGTCTGTTTGGTGAGTGCACACGCCCTATAGCGAAAACCTCTCAAAAAAAAAAAAAAAAAAGATTAGCCACATGATAGGGCACAAAAACAAGCCTTTACAAATTCAAAGGCATAGAAACTATACCCAGCATCTTCTCTGGCCATGGTAGAGTTAAACTTGAAATTAATATCAAGAAAATCCCTTGAAAATACACAAACACATGGAAACTAAAAAACCTACTTCTGAATGACTTTGCAACTATTCAAGAAATTAAGACTGAAATCAAAAGATTCATTAAAACCAATGAGAATGAGTGCTCAAGTTTGCAAAATCTATGGGGATGCAACAAAAGCAGTCAGAAGAGGAAAGTTCATGGGGCCAACAGGTGGCATGGTAGTAAAGGCACTAGATTCCCAGATGGCTGGCCATGGTTCAAGTCCCAGAACTGGCAGCTTGCTTTCTCCCTTTCCCTTTCTTTCTTTCTCGCTGTCTCTGTCTGGTCAAATTGAAATAATAATAACAACAAATGGATATAAATAAATATTTTTTAAAAAAGAAGAGGGAAGTTCATATCGATTAGTACACATAAGAAAAAGATGGAATGGTGGCAGATATACAACCTGACAACACACCTCAGGGAACTGGGGAAAAAAATGCCAAGAGAGTGCTGATGTTAGCCTAATAGGGTAGCCTTTGTACGTGACTTTTTTTCTTGCTATTTTTAGAATCTTTGTCTGTGATTTTTACCATACTGGCTATGATGTGCTATGGAGAGGATCTTCTTATGTTGATTCTATTTGAGGTCTTTTGTTTTTCTTGGGTCTGAATGTTTGAAATTTTCTCTAGGTTTGAAAAGTTATCAGCACGTATTTCATGGAATAGATCTTCTATGCCCTTGTCTAATTCTTCACCTTCTGGAATATCTATATTTTATATATTAGGACATTTTATAGTGTCTAGTATTTCCCATATGTTGTCTTCATGTTTTAAAATTATTTTTTCATTATTTTTGGTGGTTTTATCTAAGTCAAAAATTTTGTCTTCCAGCTCATAGAGTCTGTCTTCTGCATGGTCCAGTCTACTATTAATATTTTGAAGGGAGGCCTTGATTTCCTGTATTATGGTCTTCATCTCTAGGAGTTTTGGTTGATTTTTAAAAATTGTATCTATCTCCTCCTTCAAATCCTGGAAAGACTTCCCCATCTCTGTCACTAAGAATATTCTGGACTCTATTTCTGACACTCCTGCAAATATTTTTGTGTGTCCAAGATTGAAGGAGAGTTACTCTTTTCCATTGAGGAGGAAGTGTTTCATTTTCCCACACTTTGTGTGCCTTTGCTCTGGTTTCTAGTCATCTACTGAATTATACACTACTTTCTGCTTTTCTGGTGTCAATTCTTTAGTGTCAGGGAAGAGGAAGACCTCTACCTTCCAGACATGTTCTTGGTAGAGGGCCTTGTCTTCCAGTCAGAGAAGTGTGCATCTAGCCACCTTTAGGTGTGGATTCCTTTCCCCGTCTCTTGAGATTAGATGCACCTGGGGCTGAGCTGGGAAGGGTTGAAGACTGTAGGAAGAAACCTGGAGGGGTCTCCTGCCTCAGTTACCCTCACTAGTTGCTGCCACTTCCTCATCTGTAGCACAGTTTCTGGGAGTAACGGTGGCACACAGATGTACCTGGAATAGGTTGGGAGGCAGGAAGAAGCCTGGTGGCTCCTGCCTCAGTTGCCCTCACTAGCTGCCACCATTCCCTGATCCACAATCCTGTCCCAGTCCTGTTTCTTAGTCATTTATTTCTATGTCTTTGATTAATACTTGCAGTGTAAGGCGAGTATATGTATATTTATAACCAATTGTTCAAGTAACATTTATTAAATTTTATGAAAACTCCCCCCCATAAACCGTAACCTATGTGATAGCCAGTCTTTGAAATATGTAGTATTTGTGATTAAGTTTTGAAATAGTTCATGTGGGGACCAGCAGGTGGCATGGTGGCTAAGGTGCTGGACACTCCCACATGGCCGACCATGGTGCATGTCCTGGACCTGGTGGCTTGCTTTCTCACTTTCTCTCTCTCTCTGGTCAAATTAAAATAAATGAATGAATAAATAAAATAATCTAAAAAAAAAAAGAAGCTTTTAAAAAAATAAAAAATAAATTAAAAAAAGAAATAGTCCAGGTGTGTTAGTAAAGATTGTGCATTCTTTTAAAATAATTATTAGTTTTTTTCTAAATTGAAAAATAAAAATCATAAGTATTTATGGCATATAACATGATGTTTTGAAATATGTACACATTGCAGAATAGATAAATCAAGCTAATTAGCATCCATATTACCTCATAGACTTAACATTTTGTTTTGTAGTGGAAACTTCAAAAATCTACTCTTTTGGCAATTTTCAAGTATATAATACAATGTTCTTTATTGTTGTCACCATGTGGTACACCTGTTAAGATGGTGTATTCTTTAACATTTCTAAGATTGTAAGGTAGAGTTCTATTACTGTGTAGTAAGTCAAGCTGATCAATTCTGTACTTTTCATATTTTTATCTTATTTCACAAAGATTTGTTGTGTTTTTGACTCATAAATACTTAAGAAAACTGTATTGAAATTTCCCACTACGTTGACTATTTGCCAACATGCCTCTGTGGTTCTATTGATTTTTCACTATATATGTCAAGCTTCATTATTGAGTGCATATGGGTTTAGAATTATTCTGTATTCCTGGTGAATTTCTTTTTTTATTTTATTTCTTTTTTGTTTGTTTGCTTTATTTATATTTCATAACTGTACAGGTTTGTAGCATACAAAATGAAACTTCCCAGCATGAATAAACTGCATATCAGTCTAGTCAAAGATATTACTATGCATATCATATTTAATACATAATTTTATACTTTTGTGTCTGTTAGATGTTTTGCTTTTCTCTTCTTTCCTCTTGATTCCCTCTCTCTCACCTCCCACCCTCCTCCAACACTTTCTCTGGTATCCACAGTTGTTTTCCATGCCTTTATAAACTTTCAATCTTTAAGTTTCTGTCATATATATTCAGCGTATATAAAGTAGGGACATACAATGTTTGTAATTCCTAGCCTATCTTGCTTCAGTCAGCATTAAATATTCTGTATTTGTCTACTTTTTAGCAAATGCCAGGGTCTCATTGTCTTTTATGGCTGAGTGCTATTCCACAGTGTATATGTGCCACACTTTTTCAATCCATCCATCTGTTCTTGGACATTTTGGTTGATTCCATGTCCTAGCAATTGTGAATAATGCTGCAATAGACATGAATGTGCAAGTGTTTTTCTGGTTGAATCTATTCCTATCCTTTAGGTAGATACCCAGGAGTGGAATTGGTAGTTCTATTTGTAGGTTTTTAAAATTTTTCAATGATTCGTTTATTTACTTATTTTCATTATTATTTATTTTTAGTTTGCTATACAACATGTGTCCTCACCAGAGAGAGGAAGAGAGTGAGAAAGAAAGCTGCCAGGTACAGGACTAAAACCATGGTTGGCCATGTGGGAATCTAACATTTTAACCATCATGACACTTGCTGGCTCTTATCTGTAGGTTTTTGTATTTGAAGGCCTTTTATTTGACTGTCTTGTCTGATTACATTGGCTAGGACTTCCAGTACTATAATGAAAAGGAGTGGAGAAAGTGGGCAGTCTTGTCTTACTACAGTGTTAGCTGGAAAATCTTTCAGCTTTTCTCTAGTCAGTCTGTGTTAGCTATGGGTTAGTCATAGATGGCTTTTAATGTGTTGAGAGTCTTAACAATGAAGGAGTGTTGCATTTTATCAAAAGTTTTTCTGCATTGATTGATATTATTATATGGTATTCATCCTTCCTTCTGTTAATGTGATATGTTACATTTACTGTTTTTCGTATATTGAAACATCCTTGCATCTCTGGAATAAAGCCTATCTGGTCATGGTGTATATTCTTCTTTTTTGGAGAGGTTTTTGCTATAGGGCACGTGCACTCACCAGACAGAGAGAGACAGAGAGACAGAAAGCGAGAAATCACCCCCCAGGGGGGATGGCCACGCCACAATCCCTTCTCCTCCATCCTCCTCTCAGGATCTTGGGCACGCACGCACACGCACCTGGCATGAGTTTAAGCCACCGGGTCCGGGGCTTGAACTGTGCTTGGCTACATGGGAGTTCAGTGACATAGCCATTACACTAACTGCTGGCCCCTATTCTTTTTAATGTATTTTTGGATACAGTTTGCTAGAATATTGTTGAAAGTTTTTGCATCTATATTCATCAGGAATATTGGCCTGTAGTTTTTCTTTTTCTTTTTCTTTTTCTTTGTTTTTTTTTATGTCCTTGTCTGCTTTTGGAATAAGGATGATGGAGGCTTCATAGAAAACATTTGAAAAGGTTCCTTCCTTTTGGATCTTTAGAAATAATTTGAGGAGAATTGGGTTTAGTTCTTCCTTAGTTTTGTAGAATCCAGAAATGGGCTTTTCTTTGGTAGGAGACTATTTATTATTGATTCAATCTCATTGCTTATTATCGATCTACTCAGTATTTCTGTTTCCTCCTGGTTTAATCTTGGTGAATTTGCTCATCTCTTCTAGATTTTCTTGTTTGTTGGTGTATAATAGCTCACAGTATTCTCTTACAATGTTCGGTATTTCTGCTATGTCTGCTGTAATAACACCTCTTTCCTTTTGCTGATTTATCTGGTTCCTTCCTCTGTTCATCTCGATTAATTTAGTTAATAGTGTGTCAATTTTGTTTATCATCTCAAAGAACCAACTTTTTGTTTCATTTATTTTTACTTATATTATTTCACACGCCCTATAGCGAAAACCTCTCAAAAAAAAAAAAAAAAAAGATTAGCCACATGATAGGGCACAAAAACAAGCCTTTACAAATTCAAAGGCATAGAAACTATACCCAGCATCTTCTCTGGCCATGGTAGAGTTAAACTTGAAATTAATATCAAGAAAATCCCTTGAAAATACACAAACACATGGAAACTAAAAAACCTACTTCTGAATGACTTTGCAACTATTCAAGAAATTAAGACTGAAATCAAAAGATTCATTAAAACCAATGAGAATGAGTGCTCAAGTTTGCAAAATCTATGGGGATGCAACAAAAGCAGTCAGAAGAGGAAAGTTCATGGGGCCAACAGGTGGCATGGTAGTAAAGGCACTAGATTCCCAGATGGCTGGCCATGGTTCAAGTCCCAGAACTGGCAGCTTGCTTTCTCCCTTTCCCTTTCTTTCTTTCTCGCTGTCTCTGTCTGGTCAAATTGAAATAATAATAACAACAAATGGATATAAATAAATATTTTTTAAAAAAGAAGAGGGAAGTTCATATCGATTAGTACACATAAGAAAAAGATGGAATGGTGGCAGATATACAACCTGACAACACACCTCAGGGAACTGGGGAAAAAAATGCCAAGAGAGTGCTGATGTTAGCCTAATAGGGTAGCCTTTGTACGTGACTTTTTTTCTTGCTATTTTTAGAATCTTTGTCTGTGATTTTTACCATACTGGCTATGATGTGCTATGGAGAGGATCTTCTTATGTTGATTCTATTTGAGGTCTTTTGTTTTTCTTGGGTCTGAATGTTTGAAATTTTCTCTAGGTTTGAAAAGTTATCAGCACGTATTTCATGGAATAGATCTTCTATGCCCTTGTCTAATTCTTCACCTTCTGGAATATCTATATTTTATATATTAGGACATTTTATAGTGTCTAGTATTTCCCATATGTTGTCTTCATGTTTTAAAATTATTTTTTCATTATTTTTGGTGGTTTTATCTAAGTCAAAAATTTTGTCTTCCAGCTCATAGAGTCTGTCTTCTGCATGGTCCAGTCTACTATTAATATTTTGAAGGGAGGCCTTGATTTCCTGTATTATGGTCTTCATCTCTAGGAGTTTTGGTTGATTTTTAAAAATTGTATCTATCTCCTCCTTCAAATCCTGGAAAGACTTCCCCATCTCTGTCACTAAGAATATTCTGGACTCTATTTCTGACACTCCTGCAAATATTTTTGTGTGTCCAAGATTGAAGGAGAGTTACTCTTTTCCATTGAGGAGGAAGTGTTTCATTTTCCCACACTTTGTGTGCCTTTGCTCTGGTTTCTAGTCATCTACTGAATTATACACTACTTTCTGCTTTTCTGGTGTCAATTCTTTAGTGTCAGGGAAGAGGAAGACCTCTACCTTCCAGACATGTTCTTGGTAGAGGGCCTTGTCTTCCAGTCAGAGAAGTGTGCATCTAGCCACCTTTAGGTGTGGATTCCTTTCCCCGTCTCTTGAGATTAGATGCACCTGGGGCTGAGCTGGGAAGGGTTGAAGACTGTAGGAAGAAACCTGGAGGGGTCTCCTGCCTCAGTTACCCTCACTAGTTGCTGCCACTTCCTCATCTGTAGCACAGTTTCTGGGAGTAACGGTGGCACACAGATGTACCTGGAATAGGTTGGGAGGCAGGAAGAAGCCTGGTGGCTCCTGCCTCAGTTGCCCTCACTAGCTGCCACCATTCCCTGATCCACAATCCTGTCCCAGTCCTGTTTCTTAGTCATTTATTTCTATGTCTTTGATTAATACTTGCAGTGTAAGGCGAGTATATGTATATTTATAACCAATTGTTCAAGTAACATTTATTAAATTTTATGAAAACTCCCCCCCATAAACCGTAACCTATGTGATAGCCAGTCTTTGAAATATGTAGTATTTGTGATTAAGTTTTGAAATAGTTCATGTGGGGACCAGCAGGTGGCATGGTGGCTAAGGTGCTGGACACTCCCACATGGCCGACCATGGTTCACCTCCTGGACCTGGTGGCTTGCTTTCTCACTTTCTCTCTCTCTCTGGTCAAATTAAAATAAATGAATGAATAAATAAAATAATCTAAAAAAAAAAAGAAGCTTTTAAAAAAATAAAAAATAAATTAAAAAAAGAAATAGTCCAGGTGTGTTAGTAAAGATTGTGCATTCTTTTAAAATAATTATTAGTTTTTTTCTAAATTGAAAAATAAAAATCATAAGTATTTATGGCATATAACATGATGTTTTGAAATATGTACACATTGCAGAATAGATAAATCAAGCTAATTAGCATCCATATTACCTCATAGACTTAACATTTTGTTTTGTAGTGGAAACTTCAAAAATCTACTCTTTTGGCAATTTTCAAGTATATAATACAATGTTCTTTATTGTTGTCACCATGTGGTACACCTGTTAAGATGGTGTATTCTTTAACAATTCTAAGATTGTAAGGCAGAGTTCTATTACTGTGTAGTAAGTCAAGCTGATCAATTCTGTACTTTTCATATTTTTATCTTATTTCACAAAGATTTGTTGTGTTTTTGACTCATAAATACTTAAGAAAACTGTATTGAAATTTCCCACTACGTTGACTATTTGCCAACATGCCTCTGTGGTTCTATTGATTTTTCACTATATATGTCAAGCTTCATTATTGAGTGCATATGGGTTTAGAATTATTCTGTATTCCTGGTGAATTTCTTTTTTTATTTTATTTCTTTTTTGTTTGTTTGCTTTATTTATATTTCATAACTGTACAGGTTTGTAGCATACAAAATGAAACTTCCCAGCATGAATAAACTGCATATCAGTCTAGTCAAAGATATTACTATGCATATCATATTTAATACATAATTTTATACTTTTGTGTCTGTTAGATGTTTTGCTTTTCTCTTCTTTCCTCTTGATTCCCTCTCTCTCACCTCCCACCCTCCTCCAACACTTTCTCTGGTATCCACAGTTGTTTTCCATGCCTTTATAAACTTTCAATCTTTAAGTTTCTGTCATATATATTCAGCGTATATAAAGTAGGGACATACAATGTTTGTAATTCCTAGCCTATCTTGCTTCAGTCAGCATTAAATATTCTGTATTTGTCTACTTTTTAGCAAATGCCAGGGTCTCATTGTCTTTTATGGCTGAGTGCTATTCCACAGTGTATATGTGCCACACTTTTTCAATCCATCCATCTGTTCTTGGACATTTTGGTTGATTCCATGTCCTAGCAATTGTGAATAATGCTGCAATAGACATGAATGTGCAAGTGTTTTTCTGGTTGAATCTATTCCTATCCTTTAGGTAGATACCCAGGAGTGGAATTGGTAGTTCTATTTGTAGGTTTTTAAAATTTTTCAATGATTCGTTTATTTACTTATTTTCATTATTATTTATTTTTAGTTTGCTATACAACATGTGTCCTCACCAGAGAGAGGAAGAGAGTGAGAAAGAAAGCTGCCAGGTACAGGACTAAAACCATGGTTGGCCATGTGGGAATCTAACATTTTAACCATCATGACACTTGCTGGCTCTTATCTGTAGGTTTTTGTATTTGAAGGCCTTTTATTTGACTGTCTTGTCTGATTACATTGGCTAGGACTTCCAGTACTATAATGAAAAGGAGTGGAGAAAGTGGGCAGTCTTGTCTTACTACAGTGTTAGCTGGAAAATCTTTCAGCTTTTCTCTAGTCAGTCTGTGTTAGCTATGGGTTAGTCATAGATGGCTTTTAATGTGTTGAGAGTCTTAACAATGAAGGAGTGTTGCATTTTATCAAAAGTTTTTCTGCATTGATTGATATTATTATATGGTATTCATCCTTCCTTCTGTTAATGTGATATGTTACATTTACTGTTTTTCGTATATTGAAACATCCTTGCATCTCTGGAATAAAGCCTATCTGGTCATGGTGTATATTCTTCTTTTTTGGAGAGGTTTTTGCTATAGGGCACGTGCACTCACCAGACAGAGAGAGACAGAGAGACAGAAAGCGAGAAATCACCCCCCAGGGGGGATGGCCACGCCACAATCCCTTCTCCTCCATCCTCCTCTCAGGATCTTGGGCACGCACGCACACGCACCTGGCATGAGTTTAAGCCACCGGGTCCGGGGCTTGAACTGTGCTTGGCTACATGGGAGTTCAGTGACATAGCCATTACACTAACTGCTGGCCCCTATTCTTTTTAATGTATTTTTGGATACAGTTTGCTAGAATATTGTTGAAAGTTTTTGCATCTATATTCATCAGGAATATTGGCCTGTAGTTTTTCTTTTTCTTTTTCTTTTTCTTTGTTTTTTTTTATGTCCTTGTCTGCTTTTGGAATAAGGATGATGGAGGCTTCATAGAAAACATTTGAAAAGGTTCCTTCCTTTTGGATCTTTAGAAATAATTTGAGGAGAATTGGGTTTAGTTCTTCCTTAGTTTTGTAGAATCCAGAAATGGGCTTTTCTTTGGTAGGAGACTATTTATTATTGATTCAATCTCATTGCTTATTATCGATCTACTCAGTATTTCTGTTTCCTCCTGGTTTAATCTTGGTGAATTTGCTCATCTCTTCTAGATTTTCTTGTTTGTTGGTGTATAATAGCTCACAGTATTCTCTTACAATGTTCGGTATTTCTGCTATGTCTGCTGTAATAACACCTCTTTCCTTTTGCTGATTTATCTGGTTCCTTCCTCTGTTCATCTCGATTAATTTAGTTAATAGTGTGTCAATTTTGTTTATCATCTCAAAGAACCAACTTTTTGTTTCATTTATTTTTACTTATATTATTTTTTTATTTTCTGTTTCATTTATTTCTGCTCGAATCTTTATTATTCCTTTTGTCCTGGTATTGTTTGGGTTCTTTGTTGTTGTTATTGTGGTTTTTCGAGTTCCCTGACTTGTGTCATAGGCTGTCTATTTACCATCTTTCTATTTTTTTCTTGTGACTCTCATTGCTATAAACTTCCTTCTTATGACTGCTTATGCGCTGTGTCTTGCAGTTTTTTTAAAACATGTTTGTTTGTTCTTATTAGTTTCTATGAACCTTTTTATTTCAGTCTTAATATCTTCAGTGGCTGTAAAGTCATTCACGAGTAGGTTGTTTAGTTAGTGCCCATGTGTTTGTGTACTTTTTTTTTTTTGGAGAGGTTTTCGCTATAGGGCGCGTGCGCTCGCCAGACAGACAGAGAGAGACATAGAGACAGAAAGTGAGAAATCACCCCCCAGGGGGGAGGGTCACGCTGCAATTCCTTCTCCTCCATTCTCCTCTCGGGATCTTGGGCACGCACACACATGCGCCCGGCGTGAGTTTAAGCCACCGGGTCCGGGACGCGAACCGTGGTCGGCTACGTGGGAATCCAGCGACATAGCCATTACGCTAACTGTTGGTTCCCGCATGTGTTTGTGTACTTTTGAGGGCTCTTTTACAGTTGATTTCAAGTTTGGTTCCATTGTGGTTGGAAAGAAAGCTGGATATACTTTCTATACCTTTAAAATTTTTTTTTGGAGAAGCTTTTATTTTATTTTATTTTTAGTATATGTGCTGCCGAAGCGAGCACTATTTTATTTTATTTTTTATGCTATAGGGCAGTTCAGTGATATATATAGTGTATATATATATATATAGAGAGAGAGAGAGAGAGAGAGAGACATAGAGAGAGAGAGAGAGAGACATAGTCGGGTATTAGCTGTGGTTTTAGGCATCCACTAGGTGGTCTTAGACTACCGGGCTCTGAATTTCTGGTTTAGTCTGTTTCTATGAGTCCACACCGTCAAACGTATCCTCTATAATATCAATAAACCTAAGGCTAGACCTAAGGACTAGACTGACTTTGTTTACTTTTGGAGGGTGTTGGGGTATAGAATGCATATGCTTTCTGGTGAGAGACAGAGAGACACACAGAGAGTGCAAATGAGAAATCACCGTCCCTTGACCATCCCACAATCCCTTCTCCATTCTCCTCTCAGGATTTTGGGCATGCACACACACATGCCCAGTGAGAGAGAGAGAGAGAGAGAGAGAGAGAGACATAGAGAGAGAGAGAGAGAGACATAGTCGGGTATTAGCTGTGGTTTTAGGCATCCACTAGGTGGTCTTAGACTACCGGGCTCTGAATTTCTGGTTTAGTCTGTTTCTATGAGTCCACACCGTCAAACGTATCCTCTATAATATCAATAAACCTAAGGCTAGACCTAAGGACTAGACTGACTTTGTTTACTTTTGGAGGGTGTTGGGGTATAGAATGCATATGCTTTCTGGTGAGAGACAGAGAGACACACAGAGAGTGCAAATGAGAAATCACCGTCCCTTGACCATCCCACAATCCCTTCTCCATTCTCCTCTCAGGATTTTGGGCATGCACACACACATGCCCAGTGTGTTTTTCTTTCCCTTTCATCTTTCTTTCTTTATTTAAAATTTTTTTAAATGTCATAGTTTACATAAGTTCTCAGGAAATGTATACTATGTATGTATATTTTTTCTAACAGAGAACTTTACCTTTTCTGTCTGTCAACTGTTTCCTCCTGACCACCCTCCACCACTCACCCTGTACCATCCATTCTCCCCCTTGTAGCCTCTGGCGTCCACACCAGTTCTCTCTACCTCTCCACCATCACGTCTTCAGAACTCTCGACCTCTTGCCAAAGAGTGCAGACACTCAGTACAAACCGCGTGGGAATGTGCAACGCGTATCTTTCAAAGCCTGGCTCCCTTTCCTCAACAGTAAGCCTTCCACATTCATCCCCTTCAAGTCAAACCATAGGATGCCGTGGTTGCTTACAGCTGAGTGACATCCCGTAGTACACGTGTGCTACAGGTTTTCAACCCAGTCATCAGTTCCTGAGCACTTGGTTTGGCTCCATGTTTTAGCAATTGTGAAAAATGCTACAATAAACACGGGTGTGCAGTGTCTTTCCAGCCGAGTGTTTCCCTAAGCTTTGAGTAAATACCAAGAAGTGCGATTACTGTGTCATATGGTAGTTCTGTGTGTAGGATTTTGAGGACTGTCCCTATTGTTTTCCATAGAAGTCATATCAATTGATATTCCCACTGAAAGTGTAGGAGGGTGTCCTTTTCACCACAGCCTGGCTAGCACTTTTTGTTCTTTATTTTTTTGATCCTAGCCATTTGAACTGCAGTTAAATGGTATTTCATTGTGGTTTTAATTTCCATTTACCTTATGACAAAAGACTCTGAACATTATTTTATAGGCCCAGTGTGTTTTTCAAGCTGCCGGAACTGGGACTCAAACCACAGTCAGTCATGTGGAATCCAGTGCTTTAACCACTATGCCACCTGTGAGCCTCCAGGTTGTGTTTTTAAAAATTGTACACCTCACCAAGCTATTCCCATGACAAATGTAGCCCAGTGGCTTCCCGTCACATTCTGTATAAACTGAAAAATTCCTTCCTCTCCACTTCTCTCCCTAACCTTTCAGGAGTCCCATGTACCCCCTCGCTCTGGTACTGCCAACCTTAGGGCCTTTGCAAACTATTCTTTGCTTTCTTCCAGGAAGAAATGCTTTCTTGCTACCTATGTTACCATATCCCCTTGCTTGGCAGTCTGTTTATTCTTCCTGCCTAAGTAATGACTCTCTGCTCTGGAGGCCAATTAGTTTTCGACTTACGACATTCAGTAAGAGGCAAATATTACACAAGTGGGAGTGGAAGAAGAAATCCCCAAAGTCAATTTTAATATACTATATAACATATCCATTAGTGAAAAGAGGTATTTAATTGCAGAAAGAAAGTATCCAAGGATGAAAGCTAATGAAATTGTGATTCTTGAAATCTGAGCTTTTTAATTAAAAGAAAGAAAGAAACCATGGAATGATACTTCCTCTAACACTAACACATTTGGGCTGTCAGCCAGGCTGGGGTGTGTGTAATGTTCAGTTTGAAGGAGCAGTTTGAGTTGCCTAATTCTTTTTTTTTTTTAGAGGTTTTTGCTTTAGGGCACATGCACTCGCTGGAGAGACAGAGATGGGGAGAGGGAAAGTGAGAAATCATCCCCCAGGGAGAATGACCACACAGCAGTCCCTTCTCCTCCATTCTCCTTCTGGGATCTTGGGCACGCACTCACACGCACTTGGTGTGAGTTTCAAGTCACCGGGTTTCAGACTCAAACCGTGATTGGCTGTGTGGGAGTCCAAAGATGTAACTGCGATGCCAACTACTGGCCCCCAAGTTGCCTAATTCTTTAGTTAAGTGTAAATCTGTGAAGTGATTCAAGTATGGTGCAGGGGATTGAACTTTCCAAATGAGGAGCTAATCAATATTCTAAATCTGAAACTATGTTGGGTCAATTGAGTATAGACAATATTGAGAAAATTATTCTGTTGGATATTTTGCCTGTTTTTATTTTTGCTATTGGATGTGTACTCTTGCCAGAGAAAGACAGAGACAGAGACAGACAGAGACAGAGAGGTAAAGTGAGAAATCCCCTTCTACTGGGGATGACCACACCACAGTGCCTTTTCCACCATTTCCCTGTCGGGATTTTGGGCATGGATGCACAAAATGATTCTCAAACTGCTGGGTCTAGGACTCGAACCACATGGCTCATCATGTGGGATCCAGCACCTTAATCTCCATGCCACCTGCTGACCCTGGTTAGTTGAATTTTTGTATCACATTTCAAAAAACAACCAATAGACTGATATTTCCTTAGTCCTCTCATTGCGTTGCAGTCATACAGTGAATAAACAACCCTTGAAATAGATTTAGATGCTGGAGTTGATAAGAACATGGATTCGGAGTCAGTTGGTTAGGATATATGATCTTGGGTAAGTTGCTTCCATTCCAAGGTGATGTGATGATTAAACAAGATAGCACGTGGCAGACACCTACCGCTGTACCTAACACACAGTAGAAACTCAGAGCTGATTCAGAGATCTTTCACACCAGCGAGCAGCATGTCAAATTAACTACCACTTATGACTTTTATAGTCATGGAAATTTTGATTTTTTTAAAGCATGTATAAAGTATTCGCCTGGATGCAAATAAAAAAGTGATCTCATAGTTACCTTAAATGAATCAAAAACACCCATGTTCACCAATTATCACCATTTGAGATGACATTCTCCTAAAAAGAGTATTCATTGTGTGAAAAAAAACCTGATTTTTCCTTCTAATAAGGAGGCCTTTGAGGTCCAGCTATCCCTTCAAAATGTTAGAATATTTTCATTCAATTAACTTAAATTATGTAATGTGAAAATGAATGATAGCCAGGAGTCTGACGGCGGGTGTAATTCTGGTGAGAAATGATATTTCACACATTGGTTTATTTCGTTAGAATTGAGAAATTTCTAACTTGGGTAATGAAAAGAGTGTCGTATAGAAATTAGTTGTGACCTCACATGCATGGCCATTAATGACTTGTGTAAGTCCTCCGCTCTGAGTGATGGTGAAACGTCCCCCAGAAGGCAATTTCACAGTGAAACAGGGGATCCCAGACCTGGTAGGAATGAGTTGTCCTGGAGAGCTGAACGTGCCAGGTAACTGACTGAAAATAGCAAAACAGTGAATAGGTTAAATATTTAGATTGGAACATTTTCTAATTGTATCGTGTTCTTTTTTTTTTTTTTTTCCTTAAACAGATCCTGTGTGGATTATGATGGAAATGTTTCTGGATGATTCATGATACATCCTTTGAGGCCTGGGTGCTTTTAGATCTCAGTATTTGAATTATCTCTCTTTTTTTTTTTTTTTTTGAGAGGTTTTTGCTATAGGGCGCATGCGCTCGCCAGACAGACAGAGAGACAGAAAGCAGGAAATCCCCCCCCCAAGGGGGTTTGGCCATGCCACAATCCCTTCTCCTCCATTCTCCTCTCGGGATCTTGGGCATGCACGCACATGCGCCTGGTGTGAGTTTAAAGTACTGGATCCTGGAGTCAAACCACGGTTGACTACGTGGGAGTCCAGCGACATAGCCATTACGCTAACTGCTGGTCCCGAATTATCTCCTTCATGTCTCATAAGTTCACTTTCCTTATGGATTTGCCCAAAGCACAAGAGAGAATGATCTCCAAGACGTGTCACAGGGCGTTATTCTGGCAGGAGTAGATTCCAGGTGAGCAAAGATGGGGGGTTCAACACACCGACCTGAGGCCGCCTTCTCCTCTGTTACCATATTCAGCGTCCATGGTTTGGCCTCCACTGTCTAGTGTTCAACCATGAAAGGAACTCAGGGGACTGGCAAAGAAGCCTAAAGAACCATGTGACTTGTCGCCAAAAGTTTCTTTGACTCCTTGAAAGTATTTGCAAATCTTAGGGGACCAGCGGTTGGCACAATGGCTGTGTTGCTGGACTCCCATGTAGTCGACCGTGGTTCGTGTCCTGGACCTGGTGGCTTGAACTCATGCCGGGTGCGTGTGTGTGCATGCCCAGGATCCCGAGAGGAGAATGGAGGAGAAGGGATTGCAGTGTGGCCATCCCTCCTCGGGGGTGATTTCTCACTTTCTGTCTCGCTGTCTCTCTCTGTCTGTCTGGTGAGTGCAAGCACCCTGTAGCAAAAACCTCTCAAAAAAAAAAAAGTATTTGCAAGTGTTGAAGAGTAGCACCCAAGCACCCAGGTCACATGGTCGCTGTCAGCTCAGGAGTGTCCTACCATTTCTCCTCTAAGTGCCAGCAAGCAGGGGAGAAGTGCTAAAGCCGGGAAGCTAGCACTGCCCTTTCTGGCTGCCACTGCTGCGCTAACTCATCGTCGATGAGCGAGGAGGACAGAGAGATGAAAATATCTTCACTGTAAACAGGGCCGTAGGGCATCGCGAGCACGCCAGAGCTCGTGGAGCGAGTCCAGCCTGTGGCCTGTTTCGTGTCACCCACAAGAGAAGAACGTTTTCCACGTTTTTAAACGATGGGGGAAAAAAATGAAACAAGAATAATATTTTGTGACAAGTGAAAGTTACATGAAATTCAAATCCCAACGTCCATAAATAAAGCTTTATTGGAATACGGCCACGTCCATTCATTTACAGATCATCATGCTATAGTCTCGGGGCTGAGTAGCCATGACAGGGACCACATGGCCAGCAAAGCCTGCAATGTTTACTATCTGGATTTTTTTTCTCGGGTGGGGAGAGGTTTTCGCTATAGGGCGTGTGTGCTTGCCAGAAAGACAGAGAGAGACAGAGGGACAGAAAGCGAGAAATCACCCCCCTCTCCCCCAGAGGGGATGGCCACGCCACAATCCCTTCTCCTCCATTCTCCTCTCGGGATCTTGGGCATGCACGCACACGCACCCGGCGCGAGTTTAAGTCACTGGTTCTGGGACTCGGACTGCAGTCGATTACATGGGAGTCCAGCGATGTAGCCATTATGCCATCTGTTGGTCCTAATTTTTTTTTTTTAATGCAGAAAAATGTTTGCTAGCCACTGGCCTCAAGAAACATTTTTCTTTGTTTTTGGTATAGAAATTATTTTTTACACTGAGCAACAGGGCTATTTCATGCTTATAAAGGCATGTCACTGTTCTAAATAACGGTGAAGAATTGTCCCCAAATCTTATGATAACAGTACCAATTTTGTCGGTGCAAGTATGTGTGTTTCTGTGTACAAGCACTAAGTATGTCAAGTACCTAGTGCATTTCAAACGGACCATCCCATGTGATGATAATTATGAACATGAATACCCTTGTGAAAGGATACTGCTTATTATAATGAATGCCGATCATTTTGACAGTGTATTTCAATTTTTATAACATTCCTCCTGTTCAGCTAAGGACATCTGTTTCCCTCACCGTCAGAGTTCATTGAAACAAGTAAGAAAGAGAACGAAAAGGTCAGTCCCCAGGTCTGACTACTAATATGGGCGTTTTATGTTTAGAGTTCATAGAGGCATCATAATCTTGCCAATCTTGAGGATTTCCTCAGTTCCTGAAACTCTCTTTTTGTATTAGGACTAAGCTGGGCACGGCAGTGCATATCTGTAGTCCCCGCTACTTGAGAGGCTAGGCAGGAAAACTGTGAATTTGAGGTCAGCCTGGGCAACACAGAGAATGAGACCTACCTCTAATCTGAGGTGGGGGAGGGCTATGCTGTGTCACTTTGGGTTTGTCTTTTTTTCTTTTTGGAGAGGTTTTTTGCCATAAGGCGTGTGCGCTCGCCAGACAGTCAGAGAGAGACAGAGAGACAGAAAGTGAGAAATCACTCCTCAGGGGGGATGGCCACGCCGCAATCCCTTCTCCTCCATTCTCCTCTCGGGATCTTGGGCACACATGCACACGCGCCCAGCATGAGTTTTAAGCCACCGGGTCCAGGACTCAAACTGCAGTCGACTACATGGGAGTCCAGCGACATAGCCCCTACGCTAACTGCTGGTCCCGACTTTGGGTTTATCTTAAGACACAGGTAGAAAGAATTCAAATCATGATAAAGGAAGTCCTTGATCCCTGGAAATAAAGAGAAAGCTGGAGGCCAGCCCAGAGCATTCCACATAGCTAACCCGTGCGTGGTTCAAGTCCTATACCTGGCAGCCTGAAATCCTACTGTGTGCATGTGTGCACACACATGTGCCCAAAATCACGAGAAGTAGAGACGGAGAAGGGATTGTGGGTGTGGCCTTGCCCCTTGGGGGTAATTTCTCTCCCTCTGTCTCTCTGTCTCTCTCTGGTGAGTGCATGTACCTATGGCAAAATTTTCCTTCTGAAAGGAGAGAAAGCTGTCCCATTGGCCCCAGTGGAGTGTGGGTACAAAAGGGACCCAAACTTAAGAAGCAGTTGGTGAGAGGAATGTGTGTGGTTACTCTTTTCCAAGTCCAGGTGAGATGGGAGGGTGTCTGGGAATTCAGGGCAAAGTCAAAAGCAGAGTTAGTCTGCCTTTTTTCTTTTCTTTTCTTTTCTTTTCTTTCTTTCTCTTTTTTTTTTTTTTTTTTTGAGAGCTTTTTGCTATAGGGCGCGTGTGCTTGCCAGAAAGACAGAGAGAGACAGAGAGACAGAAAGCGAGAAATCACCCCCCAGGGGGGATGGCCACACCACAATCCCTTCTCCTCCATTCTCCTCTCGGGATCTTGGGCACGCACGCACATGTGCCCGGCGTGAGTTTAAGCCACCGGGTCCAGGACTCGAACTGCGGTCAACTACATAGGAGTCCAGTGACATAGCCATTACACTAACTGCTGGTCCCAAGGGTTTGGCACTTCTTGAGTTACCTATCTCAATTCCCAACGTGGGTCCCACCCATCTCTCCTACAGGTGCCCTCCTGACAAGGAAGGACAGACTATCAGTTACAGAAAATAGTTCTATTCTTAAAAGATATGAATAGAGTAATGTGCTTTATTTTTTTTTTTTTTTACCCTTCTACTCTATTCAATGTTATAAGGCAGGGTTTTTTCCCCTAAGTAGTGACTTTTAAATATTTTAATCCTGTTTCTCAGTAGAAAAAAATCCTTTATCACTATCTATGTTGTTATGCATGTGCCTAAATGAACATATCATGCAACTAAATTCATCTTCACTATATGCAATGTACTCTCTATTTTCTCCTCTTTTCTATTTATTTATTTATTTTTAGGTTTTTGCCATAGGATGAGAACAGGAACGGAGAAGGAAAGTGAGAAATCATCCCCCAGGGAGACAGCCATGCTGCCGCAATCCCTTCTCTTCCATTCTCCTCTTGGGATTTTGGGCATGCAAGCTCACATATGTATCTAGTGTGATTTTCAAACTGTCAGGTCTGGGACTCAAACCGTGGCCAGCCATGTGGGAGTTCAGTGCCTTAACCACTATGCTGCCTGCTGGCACCGTCTTCTATCTTTTTAAAAAATGCCGCTAAATTTATGTCATGACCTAGTCAGTGTGTTACGACCTACAGCTTGAAATTTGCAGCCCCAAAGGCTTAACGAGACGAATGAGACATTTGCTCCTCCTGGCATAGCTCTTGAAGCTATGTCTCATATTGGTCTGTGTTAATAGCTTCGCTGTTCCCCAATTGCAGGCTGAACTTATTTATTAAAGTAAAACTATCTCCTTAATATTTACTATCATAATCAAGATGCTTCCAATGACTGCGTATGTGATCAAAGCCCAGCTCAGACTCATTTAAGCCCAAAGTGAATGTGCTTTCTCCCGTACCAGGGATAACGGGGACAGTGTGAATTTCAAGCCCAAGGGACGCAAACGTTTTTTAGATGTTTCCCCTTTGCTTCTAGTCTTGCCTCTGGAAATTGGCCTTATTCTCAGGCCTTCTCTGTACGGCAGGGATTACGTATTTGCCTTGAGCAAACACTCCCACAGTTCACAATGTAAAAGAAAGAGACACTCTCCTCCCCCTCACTACCCACATATCAAACTCCTGGAAGGTGCTACGGTTTCAAAGTCCTGTCCAAAACTCATGTGGAAATTTCTTGTCACTGTGATATCAGAAGGTGGGACCTTGAAGAGGTGTTGACTGGATGAAAGTTCCTATCAAGGAAGTGGCTAATGATCTTGGGAATGGGTTTGTTACAAAAATAACAAAATCAATGCTCTGTTCACCCTCTCTGTCCTTTACTTGCTCTTTGCCATGGGATGACCTCACCAGACGGAGGTGCCATGCACCTGGGGACTTCCAGCCCCCAGAACTGTGAATGATAAATTCCTTTTCTTTGCAAATTACCCAGTCTGTGGCATTCTGTTATAGCAGCTGGTAATTCACTAAGATAGAAAGATTCTGATTGGCCATGCTTAAGTCACATGATTACCTCTGAACCAATCATGAAGTCTAGACAGATAAGGACTCCTGACTGCTTCAATCACAGCTTATGTCTAACTGGCAAGGAATGGAGACCATGGCTGATAGTTCCTTCAGATGGAGAAAGTGGCTGCTATTATTGGAATAACAGGGGAGGAATTCTACTCAAACCAGAAGAAAAGTCAAGAGAGACAAATCAATCAGTCTACAGATAGATAGAGAAAGTGCAGGGGAGTAAATCATTCTTTCGCCAGTAAGTTAAACTAAATTTAGTTCAGACTTTGTGGCATTTTATGCCTTTTTATAAAGACAAGGGGGCAGGGGTGTGACATATAAACTAAAGAATTACTAAATCCTAATTTTTGACATGCTAAATGGGAATCGCATTGCAGATGGTTACAACTGCGGGCGCTACTTCCAGCCCAATATTATAAAGAAGCCAAACTGAAGGCACTTTTTTGTCCTTGACTACAAAGAGTATATTAAAGAAGTGTAAAGGGAGGGTGGTTACTGAATGAATGGTTGAATAAATCAGAAGGTGGAGCACGTAAAACAGAAAGAATCCCCAAAGCCAATCTCAGGGTAGGATGGTGGGCATGCTACGTGTTAAGCACTGGTATTGTCATTTATGAAGATTTTACTATTGACCCATTTGCTGTAGGAGTGTGTTACACTGAGTTCCTTTTTCAATCCACATATTTTTCTTTTTCCTCTAGGGCATGTGTGCTTGCAGAAGAGAGACAGGGAGAGAAAGTGAGAAATCGCCTCCAGTGGGATGGCCATGCCACAATCCCTTCGCCTCCACTCCCCCTTTGGGATTTTGAGCTCACATGCACACGGGGCCAGATGTTTTCCTAGCCACTGGCTTTGGAACTCGAGCAACACGGTTGACTGTGGGATCCAATGCTGGCCCTCCAGCCACACTTGTGATTGTGCCTATTCCATTCAACTTCTTTGGCCAATGCCCTCAAAGAACTCCCAGCAGTTGGTTGCAAGCCAAGGTCAAGAATGCATTCTGGCTCTTTGAGACTTTTCCCTGGCCACCCTGTGGGAGAGAGGCCAGGATGGCAGTTGAGAACACCAAGGCTCAGCTCGCCCAGCCTGGTGCTGACATGATCTTCGGGAAGATGAAGGCACTTTTTTGTCCTTGACTACAAAGAGTATATTAAAGAAGTGTAAAGGGAGGGTGGTTACTGAATGAATGGTTGAATAAATCAGAAGGTGGAGCACGTAAAACAGAAAGAATCCCCAAAGCCAATCTCAGGGTAGGATGGTGGGCATGCTACGTGTTAAGCACTGGTATTGTCATTTATGAAGATTTTACTATTGACCCATTTGCTGTAGGAGTGTGTTACACTGAGTTCCTTTTTCAATCCACATATTTTTCTTTTTCCTCTAGGGCATGTGTGCTTGCAGAAGAGAGACAGGGAGAGAAAGTGAGAAATCGCCTCCAGTGGGATGGCCATGCCACAATCCCTTCGCCTCCACTCCCCCTTTGGGATTTTGAGCTCACATGCACACGGGGCCAGATGTTTTCCTAGCCACTGGCTTTGGAACTCGAGCAACACGGTTGACTGTGGGATCCAATGCTGGCCCTCCAGCCACACTTGTGATTGTGCCTATTCCATTCAACTTCTTTGGCCAATGTCCTCAAAGAACTCCCAGCAGTTGGTTGCAAGCCAAGGTCAAGAATGCATTCTGGCTCTTTGAGACTTTTCCCTGGCCACCCTGTGGGAGAGAGGCCAGGATGGCAGATGAGAACACCAAGGCTCAGGTCGCCCAGCCTGGTGCTGACATGATCTTCGGGAAGATCACCCGCAAGGAAATCCCCGCCAAAACCCTTTTCAAGGATGACCGGTGTCTTGCTTTCCATGGTATTTCCCTTCAAGCGCCAATACATTTTCTGGTGATACCCAAGAAACATATCCCAGATTTCTGAAGCAGAAGACGACGATGAAAGTCTTCTTGGACACTTTATGATTGTTGGCAAGAAATGTCCTGCTGATCTGGGCCTGGAGAAAGGCTGTCCAATGGTGGTGAATGAAGATTCAGATGGGGGTCAACCTGTCTCTCACATTCATCTCCATGTTCTAGGGGGTGGGCAGATGCTTTGGCCTCCTGGTAAGCATGTTTTGGGGATAACTTTCCCTTCTATAGGCAATAATCAAGTTTGCAAGTTACAGTATCAGCACACTTACATTTGCCTGTGTATAGAGAGATAGAAGAAGTAATTTGAAAACTCCATACATGGGACCAGCAGTTAGCCTAATGGCTATGTAGCTGAACGCCCATGTAGTTGATCGCGGTTCGAGTCCGGGAGCCGGTGACTTAAACTCACACCGGGCACATGTGTGTGCGTGCCCAAGATGCAGAGGAGACCGGACAAGAAGGGATTGTGGTGTGGCCATTCCCCCCTGGGGGATGATTTGTCACTTTCTATCTCTCTGTCTCTCTGGCGAGTGCACATACTCTATAGCAAAAACCTCTCCAAAAATAAACAAATAAATAAATAAATACATAATAAGAGATTTTGTTGCCTGGCCAAAAAAAAAAAAAAAAATGCATTCTGTATTCTTGAGACTGGAAGGTTGGTTGACCCACAGGAGTGAGGCAGCACTTTTGCTTCATTCACTCGCTACGTTACCAAGAGTGCTGGCCAAACACGGACTGTCAGAGGAGAAAAATTAAAGTAAAAGATAGGGTTGACAGCGATTATATAGCAGCTTTCAAAAGAATCCCACAGGGCTTACAAACCGTAAGGGCGACTTGTTATTTTTTATAAAGCGTTCTGTGATGGCTGGTAAAAGCGTAATGGGAGAAGGAAGACAGAGAGGAGACAAGAACTCATAGTGTTTTCTTTCTTCTCTTAAAAATCTTTTCCCCACTAAGAGAACTCAGGGCTATTGAGCAACAACTTACCATTTTCCCAGGGTCAGTTCACGTTCCGCGCTACTCCAACCCCTGCTGAAAGCCAGCTCCTTGGGGAGCCCCAGGAATTGGGGCTGGCCTCTCTTCAGTCTGCAAGCACTCCAGATGAAATGCCCCTTGCTGACAAAGGGGTGGTGTTTGGGGAGAATCCATCTACTGTCAAGGAAGTTTCAATTAACTATGGATGCCAATTAATTGAATTTATATTTCGGCATGAAAAATGTCATTCTAGTATATAGGCCCTGGAAGGATGCCAGGAGCCCAGGTTAATAAATTACATCTCTGCTCATGTAATATTGGAATCACAGACTAATCAGATACTTTATTAAATGCCCACCTGTGCTTGGGGCTACACCTTGGAGAAATTTGATGGAAATAAGGTCTGTCCAGCAGGGCCTGTCCTTCCGCAGTGATCGTCTGACACCCACCTTCATCCGCCCCTTTCCCCAGCATGGCCACGTCTCCAGAGAACAGCTCTAACGGTGAATAATCAACATTCAATTGCCAGTGTTCTGGGTTGGGCACAGTTAATGAGTACAGAACGACAGGGAACGATATTTAATTTATTCCAATTAATAAGGGACTGGGCCTTTCTGGTTAGTGGGAAACTCGCTGTGATTAGTAGGCCGTAGAGTCAAGCTAACTTGTTGTGGGTTATGGCGAACACACCTGCTCAGGAAGCCCCAGTGCTGTCCAGACCACATGTTTTATTCTAAGTCCTTGCAACAATCCTTCAAGGTAGGAAGGAGTCCCTCCCACCGCCTTCACTTCACAGACACAAAAGCTGAGGGTCAGTAAGTGCAAATGACCTTGCTTACAGTCACATGATGGAAAAGCACACTGAAGCCAGCCTTGTCTGACTCAAAACCAGAGTAATTTTTTTTTTCCCTGTGTACTGACCATTTTTCTCTGCATTATAGACTATTTTCTTGGACAAATGTCCCCACATCTCCAGGTAAGTTGAGCTGGTCACTGCCCTATTTTGTCACTGCTGACATACTGGAATTGTTTGTTTTTTTTTTTTTTTACTATTTTTTGGGGGAGAGGTTTTTGCTATAGGGCACGTGCACTCACCAGAAACACAGAGAGAGAGAGAAAGCAAGAAATCACCTCCCAGGGGGGATGGCCACGCTCCAATTCCTTCTCCTCCATTCTCCTCTCGGGATCTTGGGCACACATGCATACATGCCTGGAGTGATTTTAAGTCACCAGGTCTGGGGCTCAAACCAGAGTCAACTA
Organism: Tupaia belangeri chinensis; assembly: GCF_000334495.1. NCBI lineage: Eukaryota > Metazoa > Chordata > Mammalia > Scandentia > Tupaiidae > Tupaia > Tupaia belangeri. Next base: position 513,198 of record NW_006159947.1, read on the forward strand.
CATGGGAGTCCGGTGACATAGCCATTATGCTGTCTGCTGATCCATGGTTTTTTTTTTTTTTTTGATGGAGTCTCTCTGTGTCATGATCTTGCCTCGGCCTCCCCACTGGGACCACGGGTGTGTGTCACAACACCTAGATTGTTTTAAGACAGGATCTTTCTACATTGCCCAGGCCAGCCTTGAACTCACGATCCTACTGGTTCAGTCTCCTGAGCTGCTGGGATTATAGGCCCAAGCCACTACCCTGGCCTTTAGGTTGGACCTGGACTGAAGCGGCCTCCTGTGTGGTCCCAGTCTGTGGAGCATGGTCTCGGCAGGGTGCCGGTGTGGCTGGGCACACGCAGTCCCTCCTGAGCTGCAGTTTCAGGGAAATCAGCAGGAGACGTCTCTGCGACACCCACTGCCCGGCAGTTCACCCTGCTCCCCATTGCTGTGTCTCCGTCGGGGTGCGGGATGGATGTTACCCAGCTGCAGCAAGTTCTCAACTAGCCGCACGTTGCAATCTGTTACTTATTCAACTGTGACTGAGTACCTGGTATGTGCCAATGACTCTGCTGGGTCCCAGGATACCATAATGAGGAAAAGTCTGACTTAGGAAGAATACAGACACCTTAACACAGCAGCACAGTGTGGTCATACTCTATAGCAAAAACCTGGCACCAGGTCTGGGGCTCAAACCAGAGTCAACTACTTCGAGTCCCGGACCCGGTGGCTTAAACTCACACCAGGCGCATGTGCGTGTGTGCCCAAGATCCCGAGAGGAGAATGGAGGAGAAGGGATTGCAGCGTGGCCATCCCCCCTGGGGGGGGGATCTCTCACTTTATATCTCTCTGTCTCTCTCTGTCTTTCTGGCGAATGCACACGCCCTATAGCAAAACATCTCCAAAAAAAAAAAAAAAGAATCACAGTGTGGTGTGTTAGATGCAATGGAATTCCTAAGGGAGGACACTCATTTTGTGGTTGACTCAATCACTCGCTCTTTCCTCTGTGACTGTTTAGGAGTTACCATGATGTACAAGGCAATAAGTCTCCACTGACCTCTGTGACAGGCCAGGGACAGACACAGACAGGAAAGCCACTGGCTGGTATCTGCCTTCCCCCCAGCAGCTCCATTCTCCCATCCCTGACTCCTCCTGCCCAGCAGGTGGCCACTCAAATGCGTGTGTGGACAGCCCAGCCTGCACGTAGATCTCCCTCGAATCTCTTTCGACCAGAAAGAGGCACGGTTTGGCCTGTCATTTGGCCTGTTTGAGAAGGTGGCGCTGGGAACCAGGACCCAGCCAGTGGTACAGAAAGAAAGGAAACGGGCTTTGGGGTAGGGACAAGTCCCTTTGGCTCCATTCCCTACTTCCCCTGTGGTTGGGGACAAGGGGCACAGAAGTCCAGGGGGCTCCGGAGTCTGCTCCTCAAACCAACAGCCTCAACATCACCCGGGAGCAGGTGAGAAATGCAGCATCTTGGGCAGTGTTGCAGAGTCTGTGTGTCAGAATAAGCATTGTAGGGAACCAGCAGTTAGCGTAATGGCTATGTCGCTGGACTCCCACGTAGTCGACCGCGGTTCGTGTCCCGGACCCGGTGGCTTAAAACTCACGCCGGGCGCGTGTGCGTGTGTGCCCAAGATCCCGAGAGGAGAATGGAGGAGAAGGGATTGCGGCGTGACCATCCCCTCTGGGGGGTGATTTCTCGATTTCTGTCTCTATGTCTCTCTCTGTCTGTCTGGCGAGCGCACGCGCCCTACAGTGAAAAATCTCTCCAAAAAAAAAAAAAAAAAGAATAAGCATTGTAAATAAATAAAGTAAAAGAAAAATACTAGAAACGAAACAAGTAAGTAAATTAAAACTCGTGGGACCAGCAGTTAGCGTAATGGCTATGTCACTGGACTCCCATGTAGTCAACCATGGTTCAAGTCCTGGACCCGGCGGATTAAACTCACGCCGGGCACATGTGCGTGTGTGCCCAGGATCCCGAGAGGAGAATGGAGGAGAAGGGATTGCGGCGTGACCATCCCCTCTGGGGGGTGATTTCTCGATTTCTGTCTCTATGTCTCTCTCTGTCTGTCTGGCGAGCGCACGCGCCCTACAGTGAAAAATCTCTCCAAAAAAAAAAAAAAAAAAAAGTAAAAACAAAACAAGAAACCAAAACTTGTTAGCAAAAAGAGAGAGAGAGAGAGAGAATAAGTGTTGTAACAAGAACCCAGCTATTGCATTACGGTTTGAGAAACACTTTCCCCCATTCTTTATAGAGACTGAGGCAGAAAGCCCAGGCCAGAGGAAGGGTGGAGCAGGGCCTGCAGGCCCCGGGCCCACATCACCTTCTGGGTATCTCTCTACTCTCTGATGGTAAAAATGTACCAAAGTCACTTTGACAAAAAATACCTTCCAAACAACTCAGATTGACAGTGGCCTGGAATGAGATTTATGGTGAGCGATCCAAGGAGAGTTCCATTAAAGCCTTGGGCAAAGCAATTCAAAGAAAGTTCATCGCACGGCAAGGGTTTGAGGAAGGGTTGAGAAACATTCTTGTTTTGTATTTTGTTTCTGGGTCCAATGCAGATGAGCTGGAGAGGACTTTGGTAGTCAAAGTGAATTGTCCTTTTTCATTTTGCTTGCTTTTTAAAAACATTTTGTTTTTCATTCTGTACTTTGAGTTTTTCTTCCCTTAGTGTGGGTTAATTCTCAATGCCTTCTCATGCATCTGCGTTGTTTTTTTTCCTTCACTTGTCTACTTTTGCTTTTCTCAAATCATTCTACTGCAAGGAGAGAGAGAGAGAGAGAGAGAGAGAGAGAGAGAGAGAGAGCAGCAGGTGGCGTGGAGGTTAAGGGTGCTGGACTCCCACCTGGTCGACCAGGAGTCCTGGATCTGCTGGCTTGCTTTTTCATTTTCCCTCCCTCTTTGTCCCTCTTCCTCACTCTTCCCCTCTCTGGTCAAATTAAAATAAATAATTAAAATTAAATAAAATAATTCTTAAGAGAGAGAGAGAGAAGTAAGCAGGTTGAGATTTGAAAGCATAGACCAGTGTTTGTTTCATGCAATGACATTATTTTATCCGTTAAGAAGCAATTACTATGAACATTTGATTCAAACATCAAATAGAATTGCATTTCGATTTTAGGCGTGAGAATGATCAATGCCTTACTGGGTGCCTTTCAGTTTCTCCTACCCCCATCTTATTTCCATTGTTTTCTTTTTTCTTTCTTCCCTTTCTTTCCTCCCCTCTCCCCCTTTTCCTTGCCTCCTTTCTTTTAAGGCAAATTGTGTTTATTAAAGCAAATCCCAGACATCATATCATTTAACTCGTTTCCTCCAGAATTTCCTGGAGGCAAGGCCACAGGAGAACATGGACTGGAGAAAAGATCTGTTATTATTGCGTCCCTCACCCAAACATGCGGTTTGTGTTTCTGAGATAAGGAAAAATATAGAATTTCTAAAAACCTCTACACGATCCCCCAGATCTGCTGCAGTTTCTGTTTTCTATCTCCATGTCTTCTCTCTAGAGAGGTGTTTCAGAGAACTTTTTGGGTCTTCTTTTACTATTAAAAGATCCATAGAGATAGGATAGCAGAAATCTTGGATATTTACAAACCTAAAAAGAAAAAAGAAAGTGTATCTTCCCTTACGGTTGGTAAAGAGCATCTCAGAGCATCACTTCTGAAGTTAAAACGTGTCCGTGTGAAGTTTGAAGAGATCTTCTGCGTTAAGAAACCAAACACCCCTTCCCCCTGTGAAGCCCTCCTGGCTGTGGGCTCTGGTGGTTTTAAAGGTAGCGTGGATTAGGACCAGCATGGTGCACGGTTGTGCCGAGGTCCACCCACATCAGCTCTCTGAAGTCCCCGGTAACTTGGAGGTTTGGTTATTTTCCAGTAGTAAATATCATCCCATTACATTTGGGCGAACCGCCCTTCGAATAAGTCAAACAGACAAGAGCTTTGAATGAGGGAATTAATTATAGCTGGTGTCCTAAGGAAAAGAACCCCGCGGTGACACGGACAGTGTAATTAATGAGAGGTAAGCGCCAACAAATCATGGCTTAAAATATTAATGCTATCAAAGAACAGCTGGATAAGGAGGGAAACGCGACCCTTTGGGGGGCCCTGGAAGGTTGCTGCTGCAGAACGTTAAGCAGCTGTGATGTCATGAAATTCCTCTGCATTTTAACAGAAATAATATCAAGAGGCGTGGTTCTGGGAAAGTTGTTAGCAGTAAATGTGTCCTTGAAGTTTTATCATCATGAGCATAATTATATCTCATTTTTGCTGTGGTTCTTCCACGGGACTTTCCCCCTTAATTACTTAGAATATACTTACAGTCCAAACAGCATCCCTAACAGACAAGTAGATTTAAAACAACAAAACCAAAAACACACTTTAAGCTTGATAACAAAATACTTTTTGTAAATAAACATTCCTGTCAATTTCCCGTAGGCTCAAGGTCTTCAGCTAAGTCGGGAAAAACTGTCCCTGTAGCATGTTTGTTGATAAGAGCCCAAACTTAATTTGATTGGACTTAACAGCGTATGATTGCCCCCCAAGAAATAGCTATAAATAAAATATCGACAGCGTTAGAAATGTACAATCCCACGTATAAAATGTGGGACATTTATTTTTACAGTCTCATAATGAAATGCTCAGCCCAATATTTCAAATGAGAAGTTAGAAGTCATTCTTCGCTTGGTGTATATATTTCAGCTGAGATTTGAAAAAAAGAAATTGATTCATTTAGAGTTTAAAAAAAAAAAAACAAAAAGTTCTTCTGGAACTGACCGGACCACTGCGAAGCGGAAAACGCTTCCGATCGCAGGCTGGTACGGCCGGTGCCCAGAACGCGTTGTTCATTTTTTCACTCAACTTGCCAACATTTAACTCGGTGACACAGGCATTCGGCTTGTTTGACAAACAGGTTGAGATCCGCCGATCGTACCCACACAGACCCGTAAACCGAGAGAGGAAGTTGAGGACGCAGTAAAAGGGAAGCCGGAGTGGAGCCCCGGTTTCACATAACACCGGTTTCCTACGGCACTTACGCCGCCCGAGGATCTGTGCCCCTGCAAATAGCCCACAGGGGACGCATCATTTAAATAAATGTGTTTCTTTGCCCGAACAGAAGTTCAGAGCTGCTCAATTATCATTAATTTCGTTCTTTTATTTCCTTCGCCGGCACGAACGGAAAAGTGCGCTTGGAGGTTTGGCGAGGGGGGCGTCTGCTGGAGGGAGCGCCCCGTGACTCCAACTCCGTGCCGCAGGTTCGAGATGCGGGAAAGAGGGTAGGAATTTGTGAAAACGTGCCGTTTGTCCCAGAAGTAAAAGCGAGGGCAGAACGAAGGTGAAAGCTTGGTGCACATGTGGACGATCCTCCCCCCCCCCAAATCCTGTTACGGTCCTGGTCCCTTAGACCCGGTGTCCCGCAAAGAAGCCAGATCTGTGCGACAGAAGATAGACGAGTCCCCAAACTGCAGCCACAAAGCTCGCTTTAAAAAATGAAAGCCACGAAACAGTCAAACCGGCCGCTCCACTCGCGCGCCCTCGGGCGTGGACACGCGCGGAACACGGCAGCCCCCGGGCTCATTCTGCGGAACTTCCTGGCGATGCTAGAGTCGCGGTGCGGAGACAGGAGGGTCCGATCTTGGGCCAGGCCAGGGGGGGGATGGGGGGCGCGATG
>NW_006159947.1:519562-522505 GCF_000334495.1 Tupaia belangeri chinensis
GGCGTCACCGCGCGTAAGTGCAGGCGGCGCTGTGCGGGCGGGAGGGCTCCGTGCGCAGGAGGGACCTAGCCGGCGCCGGTAGCAGGGGGGCCTGGGTGGTCGCGTTTTAGGTCCGCGGGCCTTGTTGCTTTGCAGTCCCGCTCCCCGCCACGCGCGTCCCCAGGTCGGCCCAGAGAAAAGTGTGCCAGGGACAGCCCGGACTGTGGCGCTTGCACCCCTGCAAAGAAGGGCCTTAGAGTGCTAGGCTTGGGCTGGGCTTTCTGCGACTGTGAGGGCGCCCCATTGAGCGCCATGGTCACTTCGGGAGCTAAGGGAAGTGCTCGTGGCAGGGAAACGCGACACTTGTCGCGCGCTCATCTGTACCCGTGCGGCTAAGGAACTTCAGCAACCCCCTCCCTCCAAACACACACACACACACACACACACACACACACACACACACGGCTTCTTGGTAGTTTCCAAGCCTCTGCCCCTTCTTCCCACTTCCTTCCATTTCTCTGCATCGAATTACTCTCTCCCGCCCACCCCCTATTGTCGCGCGTTTCAGAAATGCCCAGGTCTTGGAGGTGGAGAATCAGAAACAGGGGTCGCGGGGAAGGGGGGGGGGGTTCCCCGCCCCCTATTTTCATGTCGGAAAACACGGGTCAAATTTCCGCTCACTTCAGAGCAGAATAAAACCCCAGCAGAAGAAATTTACACCTTGGAAAAAAAAAAGTTTTCCACCTGAATCCGAACGTCAGGGAAACCCTTTAGAGCCCTAGGCGCTGGTTTTACGGCCGGGAAACCGGAGAAGAAGCGGGCGGAGCCCAGAGGGTGACACTCCAGGACTCCAGAGGCCGGAGAGCAGAGAGGCGAGGAGGGGCTTCTGAGTCCCTTCATGGTGGTGCCTGGGCCCTCCTCTCCCTCCCACTCCCGGACTGGTACCCCAGAGGAAGGGGTGTCTGCTCTTCCTTAGCACCGCGTTAGACTCTCAAGGGACTGATTCTGGGGATCCATCTTTCCAGGCTAGGGTTTTGAAGTAGCTTCTGGAGAAAAAGCTCAGTGGGAGGCAGGGGACTCGGGAAACTTAGACTATTCCTGGGTCTTGGCTCCACTCCCTCCAAGACCGGGCTCTCTGCAGAGTGAGTGACATGGCCCGTCTGCAGCAGGACTCCTTCCTGGGAGAGGGCAGCAGGGCAGAGAAGCAACCTGGGTACTCACTGGGGAGGGATCAGGCCAACTCTGATGGACCTGGTTCTGTGGGCGTCCCCACTGGGTCACCTTGGTCAGGCCCTTTAGCCACTCCTGGCCTGAGTTCTAAAATGAGCAGTAGGGAACCAGCAGTCAGTGTAATGGCTATGTCGCTGGACTCCCATGTAGTCGACCACGGTTCGCGTCCCGGACCCGGTGGCTTAAAACTCATGCCGAGTGCGTGTGCGTGCATGCCCAAGATCCCAAGAGGAGAATGGAGGAGAAGGGATTGCGGCGTGGCCATCCTCCCTGGGGGGTGCTTTCTTGCTTTCTGTCTCTATGTCTCTCTCTGTCTGTCTGGTGAGCACGCGAGCCCTATAGCGAAAACCTCTCAAAAATAAATAAATAAATAAAATAAAATGAGCAGTAGCTCAGGACTTAGGCTTGAAGATTAATTCAGGGTGTGGATGCTTAGCACAGGGGACAGTAAGCCTGAGGAGCCCAGTCACCTTCACCTCCTTCCATGTGGTGCAGCCCAGGTGGAAGCACACATGTTCACACCAGGGAGGCCACAGCTAGCCGACTGTTACCTGGTCCTCCCTGGCTGTGTCTTCCGCAAAGGCTAACACCCTCTGATGTGTTTCCACATCTGGAAGATAGACCTTACCATGCTCACCATGCAGGGGCTCCGTGAAATTTGAAGCAGATAATGAATAAGCAAGAGCCTGGTACACAGTAAAGCCACAGTCGATACAGGTTTTCTGTTTTCTACGTCTAGGTTGGGTGCTGCACCCCAGTGTGGGCCTATCAGACAGGGGCGAGACCTGAAGCACTGCCCGGGGGATGCCTCTGGGGTGGGGAATTTTCTAGAGAGAGAAAGAACCTGGACTTGGCACTGAAGGATTTTCTTGTAGACAATCTGCCCCCCCCCTACAAAGATCTGCATTATGATCTATCAAGTTTGGCCTGACCTTCCCAGTCACCAGGTGGATATTAAGAGACAGGCATGGCTGCTGTAGACGCCCCAAATCAGCTCTGGAAAGGAGCGGCCAGAGCGGACAGTTCATGGTGCAGTAGGAGACACAGTAATGGGGACCCCTCTATGGATGTCTTCACTCTGTTCTTTCCGGTGTCTTGCAAAATCCCAGGGGTCTCATTTAACGGGCCTGGTTCTCTTTGCTTAGTTTGGAGAGTCTTGGATGGGAGATTTGCAGCCTCAGATATGGGTCAGACCCCTAAAACCTGGATTCAAACCCAGCATTATCATAACCCCCGGACCTTCCCTTTCTCCCCAGCGTGCAACCGGGAGGGTGGACTTCGTTCCTTTCTCCCTCCAGAAGTGCATTATGAGGGTTTATGGCTCATGGAGGCTACAGTAACAATTTGCTTCTTCCCTGAGAGTACCAAGAATATTCCGTCATCTGTCTGCAGTTTGGGGGTGACCAGTACCAAGCTCTGAAAGGGCGAGCCGGCCCCAGGGGTACTGTGGAGCCTCCCAGCTCCCATCCTGACGCTGCCAGGCTCAGAGGCCCTTCTCTGAGCTCTGTGCATGTCTGCTTTTGCCTTCTAGAACCTGTCTACGTCCCCTTCCTGGTCGTCGGCTCTATCTTCATTGCCTTCATCATCCTGGGCTCCTTAGTGGCTATTTATTGCTGCACCTGTCTGCGACCCAAGGAGCCCTCGCAGCAGCCAATCCGCTTCTCGCTCCGCAGCTATCAGACGGAGACTCTGCCCATGATCCTGACCTCCACGAGCCTCAGGGCTCCCTCCCGG
>NW_006159947.1:523269-527377 GCF_000334495.1 Tupaia belangeri chinensis
TCTCTCTGTCCAGCAACATTGAGTGTTTAAATGAAGGTTGGACAGCTGGGTCTTAAAACTAATTTGATTGTAAAATGATGTCTGTACTAAATGTAAAAAGATGTGTAATTTAATGTATTTGCCACGTTGACGGAACGAATTATTTAGTAGTCCCACTGTACCGTGTGTTCCCGGTAACTGTGGGGCTCACAGTCCACCTCCTGGGATAACCGTCTAACACTGCCTCTCTGCAAGGGCGCTGAATTTCACGTCTGATGTTCCCCTAGGAGGGCCTATACCCTGCTGTGTTAGAATAAAGGACTTTATGTTTCCATGACCTCCGTTTGCAATTTTAAGTCAAAGCGCTTCATTTTTTCTCCTTGGTAAGATTCCGTGCCGGTCAATAAAAGGAAGTCTCTTTATTTAGTCACATGCTTTATATTCGGAAATTAATATTTTCTGCACTCGGGCTCATGTTAGCAGCACAGGAAAGAACTTTGAGAGAGGTTTCAGTCACATCTGTGTCGTCCACAGATGTGCGATCTGGCTGGTAGAGATGTAGCATTGGGGCATTTCTCATAAGAATCAGGACTCCTGGGGCTGGCAGATGGCATGGTGGTTAAGGGCGCTGGACTCCCACACGGTTGACTGTGGTTCGAATCCCGGACCTGGCGGCTTGCTTTCTCGCTCTCGCTCTCTCTTGTCAAATTAAAATAAAGAAATAAATAAATTTAAATGAAGTATTTTTTTTTTTTTTTAAAGGAATCTGGACTCATGGCTTCTCATGAGATAGAGAAGTTGTCATGGGTCCAGCACTGCCAGTCATCAGCCACCCCCAGGGGACAGGACCCTTGCCGGTGGCCAGCCTCCTGCGTGCTTCTCCACCTGCCCCTGCAGGAGTTTGGGCGCTGAGGTTTCCATGCATTCCCACTGTCCTCAGTCACCCTGGACAGTTCTTTGCAAACCAGTTGGTACTGGGGTTCTGACTTGAGAGCCATCTGGGCCTGCCTCCTCGTTTTCCAGCTGAGGAAAGGTTCAGGAATGTCGGGTCTGGGCCTGCTCAGGCAGAGGAGGGGCTTCTGGCTTCCTGTCTCTGTTTCCGCCGGTGTCTAGAAGTAGCCTGACTGGCAGATATCCGAAATGAGTCAAAATAATTAAGACAAGAAACAGCCGAATGTAATGAGCACACATGCTAGCGTGTCCTTAGGCTTGCTTTTCTCCTGTCTGCTGGTTACTGCTGCGTTTATAATTTCAGGCTAACGTTTACTGAGTTCTTATTATGAGCCAAGCACTGTTCACCCTCCAGACAACCCTGCTAGGAGGTATAATTCCCATTTTACAGATGTAGAAACGGAGGCACTGTGGATTGAAATAACTTGCTCAGGGTGCCACAGAGAAGCAGCAGTGAAAGTGGCATAAAAACACAGATTAGAAACATGGGGGGGGAGACCAGCAGGTGGCATAATGGTTACGTCGCTGGACTCGCACATAGTTGACCACGGTTTGAGTCCTGGACCCAGTGGCTTCAAACACATTGAGCATGTGTGCGTTCGTACCTAAAATCCCGAGAAGAGTATGGAAGAGAAGGGATTGTGGTGTGGCCATCCCCCCAGGGGATGATTTCTTGCTTTCTGTCTCTCTCTGTCTCTCCAGCAAGTGCACATGCCCTATAGCAAAAAAACTCTAAGAAAAAAAAAGAAGAAAAGAAATATCAGGAACTCCTGCTTTGAGGTTTTTTTTTTTTTTTTCCTTCTTTTTTTGGAGAGATTTTTGCTATAGGGCATGTGCACTTGCTGGAGAGACAGAGAGAGACAGAAAGCAAGAAATCATCCCCTGGGGGGATGGCCACACCGCAATCCCTTCTCCATTTTTCTCTTGAAGATGCACACACACGTGTCTGGCATTAAGTTTTAAGTCACTGGGCCTGGGACTCGAACCGTGGTCGACTACGTGGGAGTCCAACAACATAACGATTTTGCCATCTGCGGGTCCCCTGCTTTGAGATTTTGATGCTTCTCTGCACAAAATCCACTGGAGATTTCAAGAGCCCATGTCTCAGCCCTGTTGGATCCAATGAGTTCTCCTGAGAAAAGCTAGCTTGTGCTAGCCCTTTAACTGGCCTCCAGTTTAAAATGAAATCCACAAGTAATATCACTCATTACACAATAATTTTGTTTTTAACAATTTTGCCAGAGGGTGTGTATGTGTTTGCTGGGGAGAGAGAGGAAATTAGAAAGCACCCCCATGGCAGATGCCATACCCACAGTCCCGTTTCCATTTTTCCCTCCTTTTGGCATACTGGGCACGCGTACGTGCCTGGCATGTTTTTCAAGCCACTGGGTCCAGGACTGGAATCGTGAGGTTGTGCCTGTGGGATCCAGCCACCTTCATCACCACACCACTGGCTGACCCAACACAAATAATTAAAAAAAAAAATAGTACAATACCCTAATGGTAAATAGAAAGGAAAAAGAAAAAGAAAAAGAAAATAATCTGTTTAAAAATGTTACTTCCTGGGCTGACCCATGGCTTGGAGGTTATGGCACTTGGATCCTACATGATTTGAAACCTGGACCTGGCAGCTTGGAAAACACACTGGGCACATGTACGTCAAAATCCTAAGAGGAGAGGGAACCAGCAGTTAGCGTAATGGCTATGTCGCTGGACTCCCACGTAGTCGACCGCGGTACGCGTCCCGGACCCGGTGGCTTAAAACTCACGCCGGGCGCGTGTGCATGCGTGCCCAAGATCCCGAGAGGAGAATGGAGGAGAAGGGATTGCGGCGTGGCCAGGGGGGGTGATTTCTCGCTTTCTGTCTCTATGTCTCTCTCTGTCTGTCTGTCGAGCTCATGTGCCCTATAGCGAAAACCTCTTAAAAAAAAAAAAATTCCTAAGAGGAGAGGACCAGCAGAAGGCCTAATGATTAGATCACTGGACTTTCACATAGTCGACTGCAGTTCGAGTCCCAGACTGGGTGGCTTAAACCTCACTCTGGACGCATGTGTATGCGTGCCCAAAATCCCTAAAGGAAGATGGAGGAGAAGGGATTACCATGCGGCCATCCTCCCTGGGGGGGAGGGGGGGTGATTTCTTGCTTTCTGTTTTTCCAGGAAAGTTCATGCACTCTATTACAAACATCTCTCTCAAAAAAACCCCCCAAAAACAAAAGAACCCAAAAAACCTGAGAGGAGAATGGAGAAAACGGGATTGTAGTGTGACCATCTGCCCAGGGGGAGGATTTCTCTCTTTCTTTCTTCATTTTTTCTTTTCTTTCTTCTTTCTCTTTCTTTCTCTCTCTTTCTTTCTTTTTCTTTCTTTTCTTTCTTTCTCTCTCTCTTTCTTCTCTTTCTTTCTCTCATGGGTGCACGTTCCCTCTAGCAAAAATTTAAAAAAAGAAAAAATAAAAGAAACTGTCTTGGGCAGACTTCCTAAAGAACACAAATGCTAATCCCTTCTCAGAATCACTGCTTCACCTACACTCCCGGTGAGAGCCTGCAGGTTTGTCAGGCCTACAGCTCAAACAGCAGGTGTCCTGCCGCTAGCCCTGGGACTTTTTCAAACATCACGTTTGAGCTCCCTGTGAGCTGCATGACGGTGCTGGAAAATTCCGTGTATGCTAGGCAGTTTAAAAACCACTTTCTTTACAGATAAACTGAGAGTGGGTGTTGCCACCGACAGGACTCACATGGCAGGACCTGCAGGTGCTCCTCCCAGCCAGGCCTGCACCGCGCCATCCGCACTGGAACCGCTTCCCGCCCAGTGAGTGCGGCAGCGTCAAATCATATTACTAACAGCCTGCAGGCGATGCCAGCCTCTGTCCCACACGCGGCAGGACTGCACACAGTCTAGGGGCTGGGCTGCCTTCACGGACAACGCTCTCTTCTCCAGCAGCTGTGCTGCTCTTTGGCATCCCTCTGGAGAGCAGACCCACCCACACGGTAGGTAGGCCGTGTAAGGAGCTCACAGAGATCACACCTGCAGCTTCTCCATCCTAAGAAGAACGGCCCAGGGACCAGCAGTTAGCATAATGGCTATGTCGCTGGACTCCCACATAGTCGACCGCGGTTCGCGTCCCGGACCCGGTGGCTTAAAAACTCACGCCAGGCGCGTGTGCATGCCTGCCCAAAAT
>NW_006159947.1:527481-532208 GCF_000334495.1 Tupaia belangeri chinensis
TTGGGGGGGGCAACGCCCCCTTAACAAAAACCCCCCAAAAAAAAAAAAAAAAGAAAAAGAAAAAAAAAAGAAAATGAAAGGTTAGACAGCAAGTGTCAAAATCACGTTACTAACAGCCTGCAGGCGATGCTCCCCACCTCCTGACAGCACCAAAACGCAGTGGAAACTTGTCTAATGGATGCTTTTGTTACTTTCAAAAGCGTTTTGAGTCCTGACAACCTCAAACCATGATTATTGTGAGAAATACGGGGTTGGGGGGAAAGTCAGGATGCCGTTTTGTATGGGAAAATACATCCCGACATTCCCGACGATCTAACAGAGGTTCTGTTTTTTGAAATGTAGTTACATCAATAATGAGTAACATTTATTAAATACGCTGTGTCCCAAGTGCTTTATAGATTGCCTACATTTCATTGGAGTGGAATCAGAGTAACTTGTATCAGCTCATGTCCACAAACCTGCTGTTGGAGCTGTTCTCATGCCTGTTTTATGGATGAGGGTATCCAGGCACCCAGGCAGGAAGGTTAAGCACCATGCCAAGGACAGCAGTTAAAATTTTTTTTTTTTTCTTTTGGAGAGGTTTTTGCTCAGAGTAACTTGTATCAGCTCATGTCCACAAACCTGCTGTTGGAGCTGTTCTCATGCCTGTTTTATGGATGAGGGTATCCAGGCACCCAGGCAGGAAGGTTAAGCACCATGCCAAGGACAGCAGTTAAAATTTTTTTTTTTTCTCTTTTGGAGAGGTTTTTGCTATAGGGTGGGTGTGCTCGCCAGACAGACAGAGACAGAGAGACAGAAAGCGAGAAATCACCCCCAGGGGGGGATGGCCACACCGCAATCCCTTCTCCTTCATTCTCCCCTAGGAATCTTGGGCACGCACCCACACGCGCTCGGCGTGAGTTTAAGCCACTGGGTACAGGACTCGAACCGCGGTTGACTACATGGGAGTCCAGCAACATAGCCATTATGTTAACTGCTGGTCCCAAGGACAGTACTTAAGATGTGAACTTAGGTGGCCTACATTGAAATGACTACATTTTTCAAGCCATTAGACCTAGAAGGGCTCATTTTCACAAAGGAAAAGACTACACCACCTACTTTCAGAAAATATATCAGGGTGGGGAGTGATGAATTGCATAACACCCTGCATATTCTCTAAACATCAGGAAACTGTAATAGAGTTTTTGCTACATTGTGATGACACGCAATAAACCAAAGCATAGAGAGACATGCTAGATTATCTACAAACATTTCTACCTTGATATCTGAAATACCCAAGCCCAGAGAGCGATGTAGGCTGAATTTCGAAGTCAAAGTGCCTGGGTTAATTTTCTGACTCTTGGCAATTAAAAGCAGAGTGACTTTGGGTCACTTACTTCATAGTTTCCTGACTTGTAAAATGGAGCTCTTTTTTTCTGTGGGGGGGAGAGGTTTTTGCTATAGGGCTCGTGCGCTCGCCAGACAGGCAGAGAGAGATAGAGAGACAGAAAGTGAGAAATTACTCCCCAGGGGGGATGGCCACGTTGCAATCCCTTCTCCTCCATTCTCCTCTCGGGATCTTGGGCACGCACGCACACGTGCCCAGTGTGAGTTTAAGCCACTGGGTCCGGGACTCGAACCGCGGTCGACTACGTGGGAGTCCAGTGACATAGCCATTATGCTAACTGCTGGTCCCCAAATGGAGTGCTTAATAGGACTTGGTAACTTGGGGTTGAGAAGTAGGACGTTAAGAGACACTGTCACAAGTCATTTGTATTCTAGTTGGGGAGGGGAGCTGTACAGGAAGTTAGTAACGGAAAACAGGTAAAATACTCTAGAATAAAAACGAAAGGATAGCTACTGGGAGAGGGCAGGGGTCACTGCTGACTAGGGGCAGGGAACAGAGAAATGGCCACTTGGATAGCGCCAACCACGGCTAGCCCATGGCCGACTTCCTGCTCCTGCCTGGGGTAGGCATCTCTCACCACGTTGGGCGCTCCTGGCCCGGAAATTTATCACCAACTTTAGGAAACGTATTTAATAGGATCAATTTGCTTTAAAATGGTTATTCATTCCAATGCCAACAGATTTGTACCTTTCTTTTTAATTCCCGGAGGAGGTGTGTGTGTGCTCACCAGAGAGAAAGCGAGCATGCTCAGTGGGGCATGGTCACGCCATAATCCTTTTTCTCCACTCCTCCTTCCTGTCAGGATTTTGAGCATAGACATGTGCCTGGCGTGCTTTTTCTTTTCATTTTTTTCTTTATTTTTTGCCATAGGCATGCACGTGCCAGAGAGCGAGAGAGACAGAGACAGAGAGAGGGAAAGTGAGACATCATACCCCAGGAGGGATGGCCACATGGTAACCCCTTCTCTTCTCTTGGGATTTCAGGCGTGCATGCATGCATACGTGCCCAGTGTGATTTTCAAGCTGCCTGTCTTGGGACTTGAACCATGGTTGACCATGTGGGAAGGCAGCACCTTAACCACCACACCATGCTGGCCTCTGCCTAGTGTGCTTTTCCAGACTAAGACTCAAAGCTGGTTGGCCATGTGGGCTCTGGCTCCCTAACTGCTGCACTAGAGGGCTGACTTGTTACTTGTCCATGTGGATACATTATTTCCTCTTTTAGATTCCCCACTTCTTTTATTTATTTATTTATTTATTTATTTTTTGGAGAGGTTTTCACTATAGGGTGCGTGTGCTCGCCAGACAGACAGAGAGAGACATAGACACAGAAAGTGAGAAATCACCCCCCAGGGGGGATGGTCACGCCGCAATCCCTTTTCCTCCATTCTCCTCTCGGGATCTTGGGCACACACACACACGCGCGCCTGGTGTGAGTTTTAAGCTACCAGGTCCGGGACGCGAACCACGGTCGACTACGTGGGAGTCCAGTGACACAGCCATTACGCTAACTGCTGGTTCCCTCCACTTCTTTTTTAAAAAATATATTTCTTCAGAGAGAGAGTGCACAGGCTCTTCCTGTCACAGTCTGTGCCCAGTCTCAGATACGTGCACCCTGACTGCTAAAGAAGAGGCTGGGGCAAGAACCTAGGACTTTCCCCATGTGGGCCCCGTTGCCTGCTAGACCACCACCTGGCCCCATTTATCTTCGTGGGTGCTACTTCTCCTGGTGAACACAGCAGCCTGACCTGACTCCCCAGGAAATTGTTTTCCTATTACAAAGATAGGCCAAAAGTTTCTTCGATTCAGGCACTTCAAACATTTTGTGTTGGAACCAGCAGGTGGCGCCACATGGCCGACCATGGTTCGAGTCCTGGTCCTGGTGGCTTGCTTTCTCACTTTCCTTCTCTCTCTCTCTATCTGGTCAAATTAAAATAAATGAATGAATAAATTAAAATAAAATAAAAAGGTTAAGTTAAAACTGAAAAAAAAAACCTTTTGTGGAAATGGAATTAAAGTATGAGCTTTTTTAGTGCAAAATATTTTGAAATCCATGCATTTTTCTCTATATATATATATATATAGTCACAACCAGAAATGCGATACATTTCCGTGGGTTAGGCTCAGTTTAGCTCTGTATAACCTAAAAGGTTTATGTAGTCTATGTTCAGGAAAAATAAGAATTTACAGTCCCCTTAAAGTACTAAGGGGACATACTGCTAAACATATTTTTAAATGCGCATGGCTATTTATAAATTGCAAGGAGACAGTTATTACTAAAAATACCTGACAGCGAGTTCTCATTTGCTTGCTAGTTAGAGTTTGTACATAAAAGTAGCACGCACCGAATCGTAAAGAAGTATTTCATATTTTCCAGCAGTTTTTATGAGCTTACTTGTGAAATTACCCAGGTTCGGAAGACCTTCATTAAAACGAGAAGGCTGTGTATTACTGACATGGAAGCTTTAGGTTAGAGACGCCATACGCGTACAAAAACAAACTTGGAATGGGGATGACGTTATTGCCTTTATGAGAATGTGTTCCTTCTGGTAGCAGGCAAAGGCACCTTAAACCGCAGGGTCAGTGTAAATGGGGACATTATTCAGACCTCACTGGGAACTATTCTGCTCACTGTCTTGCTGTGACTCTGCAGAACCCAGGACTCGCCTGCTGTCCTGGGATGACTAGGCCAGACCCCTTGCAGCCTCTAACACAGGAGGCTCATTGGATGGCCCCAGTGCCGCTGCGTGTGACCTCTAGCTGTCACCTGCTGCTTCAGTTTTTTTACCAACGTAAACTTATTTGGGATCCAGCTACTGTACTGTCATTTCCGAGGTTTCCTGGACTCCGTCTCCCGTGTTCGATTTGTATGATCTTCTAGTTACTTTCTTAAATTGCTACTGATGAACCTCGATCATGTTCTCATGAATGTAGAAACACGTAGGGGGTTTAGCAAACTTAAGAAATTCATCCTACATAAAAGGAGAGAGTTATGAATTAGCTCTTTATTTGCAAGCCAACTGAAATATGGAATGGGGACAATCCTGGGATTTTCTGACCGAAAAATAAAAATACAGTCATTTTATTAAAAGAAACCCAAAACATTCTTAATGACCTGCACTGCTCTTCCAATCAAACGAAGGTTAATCCATTTCATATTTCACCCAGCGGAATTAAAATGCACAAATATTTTGTCCATACTGGGCTGTAAAATGAAAACATGGAAAAAACCTAGTCAATGGCAATGCCTTGTCAGGCTCTAGATACTGTGGATTTGAAGGTTTTATGAAAGCAATATAATTTCTTTTTTTTTTTTTTTGGAGAGGTTTTCACTATAGGGT
>NW_006159947.1:532601-541668 GCF_000334495.1 Tupaia belangeri chinensis
TCACTATAGGGTGCATGCGCTCGCCAGACAGACAGAGAGAGACAGAGAGACAGAAAGCGAGAAATCACCCCCCAGGGGGGATGGCCATGCCGCAATCCCTCCTCCTCCATTCTCCTCTCGGGATCTTGGGCGGGCACGCACGCACACGTGCCCGGCATGAGTTTTAAGCCACTGGGTCTGGGACTCGAACCATGCATGGTCGACTACGTGGGAGTCCAGCGACATAGCCATTACGCTAACTGCTGGTCCCAAAAGCAATATAATTTCTAACACAAGCAAGCAGAACTTCGCAGTTTTCTTTAGGTAACGGTCAAGTTTATTTCATGTTTAATAACAATTAGAGGACAAAAATGTTTAAAATCTGCAGTTTAAAACATGCACATTCACAAAAAGCCAGTGACACGGAACACTGCATCGAAATGCATATTACTCAACTTGAACCACTACTTACAAAACAGTGCATCAAACACCAAGAGAAACAAACCCGAGAAAACTAACTACCACGACCACAGGTTCAATACCCGCCACTCATGCGGCTTCACAATTTTGACAGCAGTTTCGGCAGGCATGGTTTTTCCAGGCTGAAAATACTACTTGATCGTTAATGTAGACTGCAGTTAGCTGCCTTCCAAACGCTGCCTTTTTAAAACATAATAACCTAGAAAATGTGAGAAAAAGAAGCTTGCAATAGTTAAATGACAACAGTATTCACCGTGTTTATGGCTTCTCTCGGTGAGCCATGAAACATATTTTTTCTTTTTTAATATTCTGCTCACATCTTTGCCAGAGCAGATACACTGATGGAAATTGCTGTTAATTCAAAGTAAGCAAATACAACGTGTAACTTTGTTGCTACTCAAGGGTACTTTTTTTTTTTCTTGACCCAGTTGGGAACTTTAAGAAACGTTCTGAGGCAAGCTACACATTTGTTCAACTGTGTTTGTAAAAGAATCTTCTTTTAAAAGAAAGTTTTGAGGGGGACCAATTAAATTAACTTGTCTAGTGAATATTAAGTTCCAGGTAGGCTAGGACAGAATTTTCTAAGGCAGAAATAAACATCACGATGTATCGCAAGAGCCACGTGTCGGCCTGGGATCACTTTCGTATTAATTCATGCAAAACCATAAACCTATCGAAAACACAGCTGCTGCCATACAGCAAATAAATCAAAATGCAAAATGGAAAACGTTTATTTCCTTCAAAAGTTCATGTACATTCCATTCTAATAGCTGTGGAAGTTTCATTAAAATGCAGCAAAGTTTCACAAGTGGCTTCAGGTTCTTTTTATGTGAGACAAATCAGACTGTGGTATCATTCAGATGCTTTTTAAAAATGTTCATCACTGAAAAGGCATTTATTAGGCACTGAACTGCATGGTGTCATCTTAAGTAATTTACAAAAAGAATCCCATCGACTGGGTCTATTGGTATGAACGGGGCGGGGGCATTTTCTTGATATATTTTGGAGATGATTCATGAGAAGATTTTAGATTTCGTGAATGAAATCAGTGTTGAAAGCCAGGGACAATCAAAATGCAACTGCACAAAAAAATCAACCCTCGTGATTATTCGGCTTTGGAATAACTATGACATTGTTATAAATACATTTAAAAATCTATGAATAGACACTCTGGCTTTCTCATTAGCGTTCGCTTCTCACGAGGACATTTTAAATGACAGGACTTAAGTGTGACACCCACGGTGTTCAATAAACTCTCGTGTGACTTTCTTACTGGCTCTCTGGAATGCTGACCACCTGTGAAATTGACACAGAACATTGAAGGGTCCGAATACGTGCAGACTGAGTTCATAGAACATTGAAGAGTCCGAATACGTGCAGACTGAGTTCTTGAATTCATGCTTCTTCCTGGACATTGAGAGGAACCACTGATTTCCCGTGATGACCATAAAATGCATGTCAACGGTTAACAGAATTTAGCAGGGCGCCCATTCCCTGACTTGATTAGAAAACATTTTCCATTGAGTTAGCAACATGGCTGAAGCACTTTTACAGAGGATGGAGTGGAGGCGGGAAGAGTGGAAATACACAGATCATCTTAAATTTACTACATTCCTGAGAAACACTGTTTTCCTGCTCGTAAATTCTACAATATAGCATCTTTCTGGGTGTGAGACACCAATAGACTTTTATATGCATATATATATATAAAACTTTCGAAAATCCATGCTTGATACCACTGAATTAAAGCAGCTCCCAGCCTGTCAATAATAGCAGTTTTTCCTCTAAGTAGTATTTTCTGAATTGTAAACATTTGCAGAGGAACTGTGTTATTAGCATTTGCCAGCATCCCTACGAGGGACTTTTTTAATTGAAGAGTGTGTGTTCTTTATTTCAGAAAATACACATTCAAAGACACTTCGACTGTTTGTTTTAATCCTGATAAATCCACATCCCTCTTTTCCGATTAAGGAAGGTTAAAATTTCAGAGTGTTTTCTCTAATTTAACACTAAAAGGTCATTGCAATTGCAATGTTATATTTTAAGATTTACCAAGAAGGTCACTTTTTGCCTCCTAACCCTTATCCCCAAGAAGCAAAGAGACTGACTTAATAATAATAATAATAAAGATTTAAAATTAGGGCCATGAGACAAAAAGGACATATATTAGTCACATTTCAGATTATATGATACAGTGAATTAACAACCATGAGTATTCTTCTCACATTAGAGAGCTCTACAGACACGATCCAGGTTTCAAGATAAAAACAAGACCTTCGGTTTTCTAAAGTCAGAAAGTTCAGTTCTATGAGAATCACCGTGCTTTGATATAAAATAAAAATGATGGGATGAGGGTGAATGGGAGCCATTCTTCTCTGTAACTGCTGTGAAGGGTTTCTAGGCAGGGATGGACTTGAGTCTTGCTTTCTGAATTTTAGTTCGACCTCAACTCTCACCCCTGCAAGGCTCAGCAAACGCCGCTCTGATGCTCTGAGTATCCATTTGGTAAAGTCTGTGGCTTCCGAATTTTGAAGACAATCTTGGGCTCTCACACCTGTGATCAGGCCAGATGTTCGGACTCACGATTCTCTTAATCAAACTTCCCAATGGGAAACTTGGAAAATGAAGTACCCCAGCAACTTGCCCTTTGGGTTAGAATGACACGTTATTATGACCTCCTGTTTGTAGAAAATGTGGAGGCTTCAGCTTCTTGGTAACTAAATGCTAAAAACACAGAGAAGGCTATGACATATTTCCTAATTTTAATCTAGATTCAGACCAAGGGTGAAAAGAACATGAAATGATTAAACTCAAGGGGCGATTTGGAAAAATCACCTCTCTTCTGAATTCTAGTTGTCTTTTTTTTTTTTTTTTCTAAAGAGGAAATTTTACCTAGTTGGCTGGTAAGTCCACTTGAAGGCAAACAGGCTTTTTGAATAAAAGGCAAAAAGTTTGCTTCGATCTCTGAAGTGGATCTGAAAACTAGAATTCCTTTTTTTTTTTCCCCCTTGTAAATGAAGGCATTATTTTAAAAATCGTGTAGAAAACCAGTTGTTTTTTAAACAGCCCCTTTAACCATTTATGTTTTGTAGCAAAATAGGCATTTTTCGGGAGATCGCTTAGGAAATGCGGAAAATAATCAAACCGAATAGACACTTAAAAACATAGGAACAAAAAACTACTCATGGGAAGTGTTCTTTGGAAAGTTACAGGCTTGCGTAAAATAGGTATTTCTAAAACAGGGAAACGATGCCACTTGCTCATCCCAATAAACAGCACATGCCTAGTCTGGGGGACGACTTGACAAATGAACTGTGAAGTCATTTTCAGGCTGAAGTCTGGGATGGTCACCATTAAATGGAGTGTGCTACACGAGACAGTAGGTCATCTCTCGTGGGGACAGATGGGGAGAACCAAAACAAGTGACAAAAGGCTGAGTGACATGCACGGCCCAGGCCCATGGGTTTGCCCGAAGCGGCGCCCCACCCATCTCAACAGAAGCTTTGGAAACCCCACATCCATGTGGAGGCGCGCTTTTCTGAAGAGGGAAACCTTGAAGACACACTGGCATCACTCCATCTACAGCAGAAGCTAGGATTCTAGAAAAATCTGAACGACGAGGGATTTGCTTCCAGAAGGACAGAGACATAGACACCACGGGAAAAAAAAAAAACCAGGACCGTAATGACGGAGTCCAAATGAACTGTGAAGTCATTTTCAGGCTGAAGTCTGGGATGGTCACCATTAAATGGAGTGTGCTACACGAGACAGTAGGTCATCTCTCGTGGGGACAGATGGGGAGAACCAAAACAAGTGACAAAAGGCTGAGTGACATGCACGGCCCAGGCCCATGGGTTTGCCCGAAGCGGCGCCCCACCCATCTCAACAGAAGCTTTGGAAACCCCACATCCACGTGGAGGCGCACTTTTCTGAAGAGGGAAACCTTGAAGACACACCTGGCATCACTCCATCTACAGCAGAAGCTAGGATTCTAGAAAAATCTGAACGACGAGGGATTTGCTTCCAGAAGGACAGAGACATAGACACCACGGGAAAAAAAAAAAACCAGGACCGTAATGACGGAGTCCCACGAACACGTGTGCCTGTTAACAAATGAACAAGACCACGACAAAGAAGCGTTGTAAGGCCGAAGGTGCGACATCACAGGTTTTAGTAGCAAATGCCTTGAAATACTCATTTTTTGCAAATCACTCTTATGTTTGAAAAATCAGGCATGCAGACCTTACAGCAAAACTGGCAGTAATCTTTCTGTGACATTTCTGGGCAAATGACTACTGGATGAGAGAGAACGCTTACCGAACTTCTTTGGCAAATATTTATCAAGAGATTTTTGACCCAAACACTTATTAATGCCGCATTTAGAAATGCCCAGGAAGGTGAGTCAGTCCCTTAAGAATGCTGGTTTGTTTCAGCATATTCCAAAATCTCAAGTGTGCATCTCAAGAGAGTCCCTAAAACTGAATACCATTTGAGAGTGTTGGAATGGTCGGCCATCTTACTGGTATGGCCAGTAACTCGACAGTTAGTCACAGCCCCAAAGTAACGGCACAAGAACGCTGACCCCGATTCCAGCTTTAGAAAGCCGTCTGGCAAGATACGAGATCGGTTTCGATTTCTGTTTACAAAGACTTAGCAAAGACTCTGAAAAATCTGAGAGATGGTGTTACAGCAGAGTTGCACAGTGCTGATGTCTACAATGTACACGAATCTGAACGTCCATCAGCAAGATGACCTCAGATCCACCTTTTCTCCCCGTGGACCAGGCTGGAATTGGCCAGCAGACGCGGCGACGACTTGGTGGCTCCCCTTAGAGACACACAGGGCCGGCCTCTCGGCCCCTCCTCATCACCATTCGTCCGGCCTCTGTTTTGTGGTGTCATAGGCTCGAATCACTTCAGACTGGGAAACGATTCCATTTTCATCTTGAGAGAAAGCATACCCATCTGTGAGGGAATGACAGAACAGAATGTCATCTTCACAAAGTGGCGGGACATCGCTGTCACTCTGAGGTTCAAA
Source organism: Tupaia belangeri chinensis (assembly GCF_000334495.1). Taxonomy (NCBI): domain Eukaryota; kingdom Metazoa; phylum Chordata; class Mammalia; order Scandentia; family Tupaiidae; genus Tupaia; species Tupaia belangeri. The sequence goes on from NW_006159947.1 coordinate 538,098, forward strand.
CATTTCATTCTCTACCTCACCATCCGGACGCATCCTTCCCTCCTCTGAAAGCACAGAGACTCTGCTTCGTCAAGTTCAGAAAAGACACACACCCCACTGCAAATGGAAGCGTGGGATGACTGGGGGTGACCCGTGTAGAGTCTATGAATTCTGCTCTCTGGAAGGCTGAGCAGGCACCCACAGTTTTCCTCCACCTCCGTTCAGAATCTCAACTCCAACTGCCCCTAAGTTCTGCTCCTCCATTACTGGAGGGGATGAGGGATTTAGTCGAATGGGCAGGCATTTCTAGGTCAGGTGCATAGGAGCGGAGGAAAACTGAGATGCAGGTGAAGGGACAGCTGTGTTAATTAGCTTTATTTAATCACTTTGCAACATACACCTGCATCAAAACATCACCCAGTAGTACCCCCTCAGTATACACGCTTGCTATTTATCAGTTTGGAAAAAGACTAGAAAGAGAAGATAAATGTGAGGAGCTGTTAACGGGAGGAGAAGTGGTCTCCGTCCTTTAGAAGGAATTCTCCATGGCTCTTGGCATCTACAAATAAATTTACCGATAGCTCTACATGCTTGGAGGGGTGTAGGGATAAGAGATGACCCCCAAGGGGACCCCATCTTTTGAAAAAAACCTTTTGAAGTATGACAAGCAAAAACATCAAACATGAGCCTATATAAATGAAACTAAATCATATCTGGAAACAACGGGAATCCAAAGATATATTATTGCTAATGTAAATCAATTTAATACCAGGCTTTGTACATGATGTTATTTTTTTTTTATATCCTTGAAATACTAAAAGGGCATGATACCTAATAATCTCTTACAACTCTAAATATTCCCAAATATTTTGGAAGGGGAAAATATATGCTTCCTTGTGTTGTGTGAGATAACAATACAGAGGCAGCTTTTAAGAGTTCAGATTTATTTTACGGGCTCTTTTTAAGAGTTAAGGAAGCAAGGAATGTGGAAATATTATTGTTTTTCTTGAAGTGAAACAGCAAGACTTTAAAATGCTTTATTTCCTCTGTTAAAAAAATGAGATGGTGATTACCCAGGGAGTAGCTAACCACTTCTTTACACGATCCATCAAAAGTACGTAAAACTCCTTTGACGTGTCAACATTTTAAATAGCGAAACGTCCCTACAGTCAAAATACTGATGTGGTGAATGCGATGATACAGCCATGGCAGAGAATTTATTTAAAAGAAGAGCTCAAGTACTCACGGAGCAGGTTTTGTTGCAAGGACTCGGACCGGTACAAGTTCACATGGTTCTTCTTAAAGACGTTCTTGAGCAGTTGCGCCCTCTCGGTCAGGCTGTGAGCAGGTGCAAACGTGTGAAATGAATTATCAACTCGGCAGAGACCCCAGTGCACCCAGACCACCAGAGAGGGTTAGCCTTAAACAAAGGATCGCTTGACAAATCTGTAGCCTAGTGTTTTTTTTTTTTTTTTTTTTTTTAATCCCATTTTCTCTGAGAGCAAATGAGATTTTAAGTATTTAAAGACGCTGTGGAGGCCACTTTTTCCATTGCTAAGGAGGAGTTTCAGCCCTAATCATTTAGTCAAAAGTAAGATTCTCTCATCTACCAGTTTTATTTAAGTCAGACACAGAAAACTGTGAAACAAAATGAATAAAAGTTACAAACATCATCTAACAGTAGCACTAGTTTCTAAAACCTTGGTGGATTTACTATGTCTATTTTAAACGTGGCATTTTTAGAGATAAAAAAAAAAAACAACTAGCTTTTCCCATACTTTGCACATATTTTGGTGCAAAATGCATTTTTTTTTTTAGTTAGTCAAAGAAATTCAAAAATCACACGAAGAATATCTTACCTAGACTTTTGAACTAGAAAAATCCTATCAGCACTCCAATACAATACACAATGTGTTTCTTCATTTTGTTTTAAAATCAAAAAGGAATCATTCTCACGATAGGATTATGCTAGGCACATTAACAAGGAAAAATGTTGATTTTTTCCATGTTTAGAATCATTTTCTTCACAGATACGAATCTGGGTAACGTGCAACTGATATTCCCTCCACACCACATGGAGCCAGCACTTCGCCTCACACAGTAGGAATGCATAAATTTACCCAAGAAATGAATTTGAGCAGTGGTTCTGAACTGCGCTTTTACACACCATCCATCTTCCCCATCAGACCGTTTCATCATTGGTTGATTTCAGGAACTTGGACTTTATTATCAAAGAATCTAATGACCACGAGGGCCAAGCAGGGGATCCACATAAGCTATATAGGACGTGTCTGTCTGTGTCATTTTGTTTGGATGACTGGAACGGACTCAGTTGAAAACTTTCCATCTTGCGTTTTTTCCCACTGTGCAAGGTTTCGTGAGATTGCTGTAAATTATGTTCATCCCGTGTTCTGCCAAGTTTTTTAAAGACCCTGAAATGGAATAATCTTTATCCTATACCAAAAAGGATCTTCTGCAAAATGAACTCATTGTGTAAATGAAGAACATAAACATTGAGACAAAAGCCGAAGGAGAAATATTTACAAATGTTGACAGATTTTTGTTTGGGTCCAGGGATAATTCTTGCTCATCAGACATATGTTTCTGTCACTGGGGATTAGCTATATTCAGGCAAGAAAACAAACTAATAGAAAATTCCAATGGTTCAGCAAATAGTTGTAAATTATTATTTTTTTTTTTTTTTGGTCAGTGAAATGAACAGAGAGGAGAAATGAGAAAGGGCCCTTTTTACAGAGTCGCTTTTCTTACTCTGTTCTTTAAATGATCTAACATTACAGATGCAGGGACCCTGAGGGACCCTAAAATATGTAACAGCTTTAAGGAAGTCCGCAGCTTTAGCAGCAGGTGGTCTGAACTGTTAGCAGGGCGTGCTGGTCAGTGTTGGGGCATCTCTGGTGTTGAACCCCAAAATGACTGCAGAAGGTTAAAAAAATGGTGATGTGTCCGTGTGCAGCTTCCTCTTCCCCAAATACACTTGCCAGGCCTCAGGCTGCTCTTTCTAAACGTGTAACACGTCTACACGCCAACACTGAATGTTAAGAAGGCAGCCGTGAGCTTACGTGAGATTTTTTATACACCATGTCACGGCTACTCAAGTCCAAAGAGAATTCCAACGTTGGTGAGAAGTAGACTTAAAGGATGAGTTTAGTTCTGTGAAAAAAATGTTTGAAATTCTTGTGTAGTTTTTTATTTTTTTCTTTTTTCAATAGTACTCATTTCCCATGAACTTTTTGAAGACTCCTTCCTGGAAGACAATGTAAGTCTGTTTTGTAAGGGTTCATATTAGGCTCTCACTTAGCTGGTCCATCATGAGAACAGCTCAGTGTTCTAACACACACGAACAAAGTCTCTTTCTTGGGATAGCAACACGTATTCAGCAAAGTGCATGAGCTTTGGAGTCTGATTTGGGTTTCATTCTGAGTCTGCTCCTTAGTCACTGGGTCCCCACAGGAAAACCTTTCTTGGCCAGGACAATACTTAGCCCTCAGGCAGACTGGCAGACTTTGGTGGGTCGTCTGTATCGTGACTGACAATGGGAAATGCTCAATGAAAGCTGGTCCCTCCCACTCTT
>NW_006159947.1:542222-543823 GCF_000334495.1 Tupaia belangeri chinensis
ATTTTAGTTCTGTGAAAAAATTTTTGAAATTCTTGTGTAGTTTTTTTTTTTTTCAATAGTACTCATTTCCCATGAACTTTTTGAAGACTCCTTCCTGGAAGACAATGTAAGTCTGTTTTGTAAGGGTTCATATTAGGCTCTCACTTAGCTGGTCCATCATGAGAACAGCTCAGTGTTCTAACACACACGAACAAAGTCTCTTTCTTGGGATAGCAACACGTATTCAGCAAAGTGCATGAGCTTTGGAGTCTGATTTGGGTTTCATTCTGAGTCTGCTCCTTAGTCACTGGGTCCCCACAGGAAAACCTTTCTTGGCCAGGACAATACTTAGCCCTCAGGCAGACTGGCAGACTTCGGTGGGTCGTCTGTATCGTGACTGACAATGGGAAACGCTCAATGAAAGCTGGTCCCTCCCACTCTTCCCACCCAGATCCAAACAAATTCATCATAAAAACTCCACTAGAGGGACCAGCAGTTAGCATAATGGCTATGTTGCTGGACTCCCATGTAGTCGACTGCGGCTCGAGTCCCAGACCCGGTGCCTTAAACTCACGCCAGGTGCGTGTGCATGCGTGCCCAAGATCCCGAGAGAAGAATGGAGGAGAAGGGATTGTGGCATGGTCATCCCCCCTGGGGGGTGATTTTTCACTTTCTGTCTTTCTGTCTCTCTCTGTCTTAATTTTATTATTCAACCATTAATTTTAATTTTATTTATTCAACCATTTATTTTAAACCAGAGAGAGATAGAGACAGAGACAGTGAGAAAGCAAGCCACCAGGTCTGAGACTCGAACCATGGTCAGCTATGTGGGAGTGTCCAGCGCCTTAACCACCAGGCCACCTGCTGTTTCCTGATTTGTGACATTTTCAGTCTGATGCATTTCCTGGGACGTAAACCCCATCATCAAGGCAAGGGGCGTCTGTACGCAGGGATCACATTTTGTCCCCTTTGACACTGTAGCTGGAATGTACCAACTTTTTCGACACTTGACATTACTTTTTTCCCCCTTTTTAAAAAATAATTACTTTTATTTATCTTTATTTATTTGCTTATTTTAGAGTGACAGAGAGAGAGAGAGAAAGAGAGGGAGGGAAAATGAGAAAGCAACCACCAGGTCTGGGACTCAAACCGTGGCCAGCCATGTGGGAATCCAGCGCTCCCAACCTCCACACCACCTGTGGCTCCCAACTTGACATCACTGTCATTCTCCAGGATTCCTAACAGAATCCTGGCAATGAAGCCAACCTGACAGTTCTGCGGGTTATGAATAGTTCAGCATTCAGACTTTCCCATCCAGTTGCTATTTTTCCCTTCTCACAGACCCTCCTTCTCCCCTCTTTAGTTGCTGTCCAGCAGGTGCCCATGCATTACACAGAGCCCATGGCTCTCCTGGCCGGCAGGGGACGGCGTAGAGGGCGCATTGCACTAGGGCTCTGTTTGCTGTGTTGGCTGACTGCCAGCTCATCCTGAGGTCCCCAGAAAAGGAAACAGAGGAGATAGGGTAAAATTTACCTGACACATTTTCTTTCTTTCTTTTTTTTTTTTGAGAGGTTTTGGCTATAGGGCGCATGCGCTCTCCAGACAGACCGGAGGAGACAGAG
>NW_006159947.1:543956-544933 GCF_000334495.1 Tupaia belangeri chinensis
TTGAACGCCGATGGACTCCGTGGGAGTCCAGCGACATAGCCATTACACTAACTGCTGGTCCCTACCTGACACATTTTCTATGGAGAAACGGGTGGTGGTTTCTGGTGGAATCCAGTCTTTTTTTTTTTTTTTTTTTGGAGAGGTTTTCGCTATAGGGTGTGTGCGCTAGCCAGACAGGCAGAGAGAGACAGAGAGACAGAAAGCAAGAAATCACTGCCCAGGGGGGATGGCCATGCTGCAATCCCTTCTTCTCTCGGGATCTTGGGCACGCACGCACACATGCCCGGCGTGAGTTTTAAGCCACCGGGTTCAGGACGTGAACCGTGGTCGACTACGTGGGAGTCTAGTGACATAGCCATTATGCTAACTGCTGGTCCCTGGAATCCAGCCTTTACTGTCTTTACTTTTTGAGGCGCTCTGACTTATGCATTAAATGAGAGGGGCTGTTAGGGGTCTTCAAAAGGTTCTTAGATAATGTGTATCATGGAAAAACTGTGCATGGATTTCAACTCTTTTTTGTGTGTGTGTGTCAAAATAAACTTACTGTTTAATTCCATTTTCCATGGACATTTTTCCTCCATGTGTGACAGACTGAGTCTTCAGAACCCTCAGTTTGATTTATGAATTGTCGCAGCCAGCGGTTACTGCAAGGCAGGTAGACTGAGACTCACGGGGCAGGGCTTCACATGGACAAACTCATGAACACGAGCAGTGTATTCCCAAGGACGGTAACAGCATGTCTGTGGCTCCTAGTCATTGCTAAGAAATGCTGGTTTTGTTCAGAGTTTTGAGAGCTAAAACTCAAACCATATCCTTTCTGCTGCTAGAGAGACCCCGAACCTATTACTAAGGGCCTATCTGCACCAACCAAGCCCATTACTAAGGGACCGTCTGCACCAATCAAACCTGTTACTAAGGGACCGTCTGCACCAACCAAGCCTGTTACTAAGGGACCGTCTGCACCAACCAAGCCTGCT
>NW_006159947.1:545533-582121 GCF_000334495.1 Tupaia belangeri chinensis
ATCACCCCCCAGGGGGGATGGCCACATCTCAATCCCTTCTCCTCCATTCTCCTCTTGGGATCTTGGGCACGCATACACATGCGCCCGGCGTGAGTTTAAGCCACCGGGTCTGGGACTCGAAGTGCGGTTGGAGTCCAGCAACATAGCCATTATGCTAACTGCTGGTCCCAGTGCTGTTATAATCAAAAGAGACACAGACCCTGGTATGCCATGTGTTCCTGGGCCTAAGGAGAGGGAGTGAAAACTTGAAGTCCCAGCCTGATGCTCATCCTTGACAAAGACGCCATGGTGACTGTGGTGGCTGTAACAGGGCAAATCATTCCCTATAATTTACACAAATTCTGGCTCACTTTAGTACAGTGAAAAGGAAGACAATAAAAAGATTTCTGGTACAGTCTTCATGATTATATTTTACAATAGACTGCTTCAACCCATTTTAATTCTTTTATACAGTGTTTTGTGAATTTAGTGCATTCCAGTAACTTTTTTCTTTTTCTTTTTTTTTTTTTTTAAATTAACTATAGGGAGAGAGGTTTTTGCTATAGGGTGCGTGCACTCGGCAGAAAGACAGAGACAGACAGAAAGCAAGAAATCCCCCCCGAGAGGAGAATGGCCATGCTGCAATCCCTTCTCCTCCATTCTCCTCTCGGGATCTTGGGCATGCACGCACATGCGCCCAGTGTGAGTTTAAGCCACCGGGCCCGGGACTTGAACTGCAGTCTTTTTTCTTTATTGCCAGAGGTCATATGAGTTGGCAAGAGAGAGAGGAAGAAAGTACCCCTCAAGCAGGCTTGCACATGCCACAATCCCTTTTCCTCCACCACCCCCCACCATCAGGATTCTGGGCGCACATGCACATGTGTCTGGCATGGTTCCCAAGCCACTGCGGTTGGGATTTGAACTTCCATCAGTCAGATGGGATCTGGCTTCCAAAGCACATTGTCTCATCACTGTGCCAACCCTTAAAACTTTCTTTGCACCTAAATAAACTCGTGTTTCAATTCCGATTTTCCGCAGTCTTGTTGAAGTCCTTGGTGTGGGGCTCTGTGCCCTGTGTCGACCTCCAATTTGGATCACGTACTATTTATTACGGATACAGCTTCAAGCTAAGTCTTTCCTTTTTCCTTTTCAGTTTAATAATCCAATAGTATTTGTAACTGCGGTTTAATCCTCCTTGGCAATGAAGAAATCAAGGTTTATTAACATTAAGCAGCTTCCCTAAGGCCCCACGCAGCTTGGGGACAGGTCTGATTTGAATCCATCTCTAATTTCTCCATCTGTCACCACTGCCAGCTCCATGACAGATGACTAATGAAAATATTATTTTTTTAAAGAGGTTTTTGCCTTAGGATGTGTACGCTCGAAGGAGAGAGAGAGACAGAGACAGTGAGTGGGAAAGTGAGAGATCACCCCCCGGGGGGATGGCCACACTGCAATCCCTTCTCCTCCATTCTTCTCCTGGGATCTTAGGCATGCATACACAGATTCTCTTCTCGGGATCTTGGGCACACATACACAGACACCAGGCATGATTTTCAAGCTGCCTTTCCCTGCCTAGGCCCCCCGATTAATGTTTTATTAATTTCTTTCTTTTTTTAAAAAAATAATGATTTATTTTATTTATCCATTCATTTAATTTTTAATTTGACCAGAGAGACACAGAGGGTGAGAGTGAAAGAGAGAGGAAGTGAGAAAGCAAGCCGCCAGATTCAGGACTTGAACCCTGGTCGGCCATGTAGGAGTGTCCAGCGCTTTAACCACCACGCCACCTGCTGGTCCCAATGTTTTATTAATTTCTAACCATTAGTACATAGAAATTTTTAATTACTTATTATTATTATTTTTAAATTTGCTATAGGGCACATATGCTCACCAGAAAATTTAACCAGAGAGAGAGAGAGAGAGCAAGCAAGCTGTCAGGGCTAGGGCTCGACCAGCAGTCAGCCATGTGGGAGTCCAGAGCCTTAACCACCACTCTACCTGCTGGCCCTAGCAAAAGGAGATTTAACGTTCACTTGATAAAGGTATGCAGCGTGAACTTTACCTTTTTCCTAGCACAACTGCTCCTGGGTCCTGAGATTTTGCCTCCAGTTCTTGAACTTCGTCCACTAATGTTTTAAACGCGGTCCTCTTGATACTGGGGGGACAAGAGATTTGCATGACATATTCATGTGAAGAATTTACAAGCCCAGATGTCCGGTAGACTGTCATCCTGCCGGTAAGTACAACAGTAACCAGAATAGAAGCTTCAACAGACTCCGAAAAATCACTGTAAGTTTGAACACTCATATCATTACAGGAATCACCTTAAATGACTTAGGCTGACACTATGAAGACTCTTGTCGTTGTCAAATGAGCATCCTATAGTTCATTTTACTAATACCTTCGGGTGGGAAAAGATCGTCTTTTCAAATTTAGACTTCTAGAGAAAACTCAGTAAAGTTTCTGTTTCTTCCATTCTCTATTTCGTGTGTGTTAGAATCAGGCAGAGCCACTGTTCTTTTCACACCATTAAAAAGAATGTCCTTGGAGACAGAACGATCTTTTTCTTTTCTTTTTTGAGAGTTTTTTTTCTATAGCGTGCGTGCGCTCGCCAGACAGGCAGAGAGACAAATAGAGACAGAAAGCGAGAAATCACCCCCCAGGGGGGATGGTCACGCCACAATCCCTTCTCCTCCATTCTCCTCTCGGGATCTTGGGCACGCACGCACACGTGCCCGGCGTGAGTTCTAAGCCACCGGGTCCGGGACGCGAACCATGGTCGACTACGTGGGAGTCCAGCGACATAGCCATTACGCTAACTGCTGGTTCCCTAGAATGATCTTTTTCTTCTACCACGAATGGATTTTCAGGCACACATACTCTCATGTCATTTTCTCAAATGCAATGAACTGATAATTCACTGGAACGACCTGGTTTACTTCTCATTTTTCTTTTTTTTTTTTTAACTACCTTTAGTTTTCTAGTTCCTGAATCACTCCTTTCTTCTGTAGTTATGGGAACACCAAGCAATACAACCAGCTCCTCCTCAGCACACTCTACACGCCTGAGTTCATTCTAGCTAGGGCCCACTGGAGGAGCGCTACGCGGTCGACGTTCGTGTTCATACCTGCATCAAATACTTACACCTTATACGCCACGTCGAGAAGCAAAGATGCCACCGGGATGAACAACAGGCCCATCCAGAAGACCCCCGAACTAAACAGCATGGCCGCCTGTGGGAGTCATCACATCACACTTTAAAAACGGTCATCCAGATAAATCGTGCCTATCGTATAATCAAATTAAAGTATGTATAAAACCCATTCGTGTCTAGTTTTTCTATAGTTCCGGTCACACAGCAAGTTTTCAGAAGATCTTAAGAGGATGTACGATCACTCTGAAATCATATTTGAGGTTCAAAGGCAAAGGGGTTACTGTTTGGAACATTGACAGAGAAATGGGTGAAAACATAGACTTAACTACATTTGTTTTCCCCCTCCAGCAGTAAGAGAGCGAAGTTTTATCACTGAACAAATCTTTTCATAGTTTTCTATATTGTTTTTTTATTATTGTGGTCAACACAGAAAGGTATGAGCTTTGATCACCTTTTACAAGCGAAATATCAAAATTAAATTTTTTAGTAAACTTTAAAATATACTCTGTATTAAATTTTCTGAAAAGAATATAACAGGTAAAATAAATCTGTTAGAAACTAGTTACCAATAAAAATGAATTTTACTTTTGCCAGGTTATAGGATATTAAAAATGGTCATCGAGATAAATCATGCCTATTGTATAATCAAATTAAAATATTTATAAAACAACAATTTGAGTAATTTTGGCTAATTTTAGGCCAGAATCCTGTAATATTAATTTTTATTCAGTAATTTATATTACTTGTATAAGTGCATATCTATTATTGCTAAGGTACAACAAAACATGAAGTATGCAAAAACCCAAATAAAAGTGTATTAAAAATAACTCTAATAATTCCTTTGTATTGAAGCTTAAATTGTTATATCAGAATCTTTTGGTTGGACAAGAAAATGAGCCTGTGGTTAAAAAAGTAATAAATTCTATTTGCAACTGTAATAAATTAAACATGACCTTTGGAATATATGTAGATTATACAGAGCTTAAATAAAATAGTGTTATACAATAAAATCCAAAAGAGAAAAATTTGGTTTCACTTTGAGTCTACTTGTTTATAAGAGTAAATGTGCAATACCACGTATTTCCGTATTTAGTTCCATAAATGCATTGCTATAATTGCATTAAAAACTAGTCCATCCCTGCCTGTATAATTGCATTCTTCTAAAAATCACATAGGTCATTTTTTTTTTTTAAACCGGTTGTGGTTCAGAAAAGAAAAGTGATCTAGAATTTCATTCTTCTAGCCAGTTACACAATTATATATAAGTAGCACGTATCGATCAATTCTTATCAAATAGAAAGATTCCTGATTTTACTTATGTTTCCAATACCCGTTTATTCTCAGCCAAGGACCAGAAGCTGCTGTTTAAACTTTCTCTTCTGTTAACGGGGGATTATGGATACAGACCTTCGGTTTAAGGGGGTTAAATATGTCCTTGCACCGAACGGAACTCTGTACACATTTAAAATAAATCATGCTCTTGCAAAAAGTTTAGAAGATACAATTTTGCCACGTGGGTTCAATCGTATTGAGAGTCGACACCAACAAGATGGAAAAATATTCACATAAAAGTCACTTCACTTAATGAGCAAAACATGATCTTCGACACGTTTGCTGACACCTTCAATGGCGAAAACCAACAGCAACTACGTAATAGGAAATGTCTATCAGGCGAGTCGGTTTTGTTTAGATTGAAGGAAGCTTCTAGTAAGGTAAAGCAACTAGTAAAAGAAAAAAAGAAAATAACTCATTTCTTTTTTCATCTGGGTGGAAAAGGTAAGATACGATGCGAAGTCAGAGAACAGGAAAACCATGTTTACTTGGCTTAATTTCAACACATTTTCATTTGGGGGCGCAGGAGAAGAAAGAGTCCTTCTCGCCTTTGCCACCTTGTATGGAATGTGGACCAGCAGAAAAGGCAGAAGTGCTGGGGATTGGAGGCTGCTAATTCTGACCATTGTGATGCTAACGATGATGGGGGTGCAAGGGGGCGCCCACTATTCAGTCCACCAGCCTTTGGCTTCACAAATGAACAACGAGAATTGAGGGGAAAAAAGTGTTTCTGCGTCATATCTGAAAGCCTGTCAGATTTGTGTTTTTTTTTTTTTTTTTCCTTTTGCGGAGTTAATCCAAACCTAAAAGATTTAAAGCCGGACATTCGCATTAAAGACAGAGAGCCCCTTTGTATTTTGGGGGATGAAGAGGAGGGGAAACAAAATAAAATCCCACAGAGGTATTTCCTTCCTTTCTGTAGGAGAAAGCTCCCCCTCTGTGTGGAACCCAGTTTTGTCTCTAACTTTTCACATCTCCCCATTCGCAGGCAGGTCAGCTGGGAAAAGGCGCTCGATCCTGCAGACAATGGTGTGGTGACAGGAGCAGCCAGGGCAGGGGCTGGCCGGGCTCCCTCCCAGGGCAGCTCAGGGAGATGGGTGGGCCATGCCAAGTGCCCCTCTCCGCCTCCTTCAGGCTGTGAAAAACTCAATGGAATCGGCCACAAAAGTGGCTCTTGGGGACTTGTGAGGAGTCCTGCAAACGGGGCTGCAGATCTGGTAAACCAGAGGGCCCTGGCCTGCCAGGGAACAAGCAGCTAGCTGCTTGTCTCTGCAGGGCGGTGCTGGCTCCGCACTGGACCGCTGAGCTGCTAAAGGAAACTGTCCTGGCCTGAAATGCAACTTGCAGGAGAGGGATTGCTCTCAACTGTCCGCGTGAACTTGCAGAACAACCTAAGAAAAGAATGAGGTTATGTCTATGTGGCCAAGTGGAGGCGCGTGAGCTCCCAGGAGGGGCTGGGTGCTCTTCTCCCAGGCAGGGTGATCACTTGCATGTCCACTCTCACAACAGAGAACACCTCTTCCCCTTGGCGTGCCCGTGACAGTCTTTTTTTTTTTTTTTTGGAGAGGTTTTTGCTATAGGGTGCATGTGCTCACTAGAAAGACAGAGAGAGACAGAGAGACAGAAAGCCAGAAGTCACCCCCCAGGGGGGATGGCCATGCCGCAATCCCTTCTCCTCCATTCTCCTCTCGGGATCTTGGGCACGCACGCACACGCACCCGGCGTGAGTTGAAGCTACCAAGACCGGGACTCGAACCGCAGTCGACTACATGGGAGTCCAGCGACATAGCCATTACGCTAACTGCTGGTCCCAGCCCATGACAGTCTTGTGGGAGAGAGAATCCAAACCTGCCACCTGCCTAAAAGCTTCTAGCCTTGCAGTCCTCTGTCCACCTCTGTTTGACACCCTAAGTGTCAGGAAGGTGTGCTGTCACTCTTACTCTTGGATCATGCGTTCATGTCTTTGACAGAAAGCAGACCCCTGGAGCCCTAAGAGTATGTCCATGGACCCCACCTGGGGCAGGACTGGTGGTGAACAGCACAGGAAGTGGGTCATGGCTGTGCCCTTCCCAGCTATCAGCTTCCAGGGAAGTAATTTCTCAATCTGCCTTTTCTCAGCTGTAAATTGGACTGTAAGACTAGAATTTGATAATGTTTATAAAGTGTATACTTTTTTATTTTTGGAGAGGTTTTTGCTATAGGGCACGCGAGCTTGCCAGAAAGACAGAGAGACAGAGACAGAAAGCGAGAAATCACCCCCCCCCCAGGGGGGATGGCCACGTGGCAATCCCTTCTCCTCCATTTTCCTCTTGGGATCTTGGGCATACATGCACACATGCCTGGTGTGAGTTTAAGCCACCAGGTCTGGGACTTGAACCGTGGTCGACTACATGGGAGTCCAACAACGTAACCATTATGCCAACTGCTGGTCCCAGATGCTTTTTTATTTTTAAAAATTCTGCCAGAGAGCATGTGTGCTCACTGGAGAGAGACAGAGAAAATGAGAAAGCAGCCCACGTGAAGAATGGCCATGCCACAATCCCTTCTCCTCCATTTCTCCCTCCTGTCAGGGTTTTAGGGACACATGCACACACACCCAGTATGTTTCTCAAGCTACCAGGCCCGGGACTCGAACCGCAGAGCTGCCCATGTGGGATCCAGCTGTCTTAACCACCATTCTGGCTGGCTTGGCTGCTTTTATTATTAATGCCGATTATGAATGTGCTTTCCTTCCATGCTTTGATTTTCAAACTTCCTTAAACCCTTCAGTCTCTGGTTCTTTCCAGTCATCTGTCCCAGGAGCTTCAAGGGAGATGATTTTTACCATGATCTCAAATTAAGTGGAAGTCCGTTAGGAAATGTCATGGTTTTTAATCATCGTTCTTACACATGGCCAGAAGTAACTTTATAGAATATTTTCACATCGCAAAGTTTGAAGTCACACGAGGTCAGGGGTAGAAATTTCCCCTTGTTGGTGCTGACCGTGTTTTAGATGTTGAAACATTTTGAATTTTGGATTTTCACATTCGGGCTGCTCGATTTATATATGCTTGACTCATCTAATATATTTTTTTTTTTTGGAGAGATTTTCACTTTAGGGCGCGTGCGCTTGCCAGACAGACAGAGAGAGGCATAGAGACAGAAAGCGAGAAATCACCCCCCAGCGGGGATGGTCACGCCGCAATCCCTTCTCCTCCATTCTTCTCTCAGGATCTTGGGCACACACGCACATGCGCCCGGCGTGAGTTTTAAGCCACCGGGTCCAGGACTCTAACCGTGGTCGACTACGTGGGAGTCCAGCGACATAGCCATTACGCTAACTGCTGGTTCCCTCATCTAATATTTTGAAATGCAATCAATACTGAAACATAGGCCCAAGTAACTTGACATGAACAAAGGACATTCATCACAATTTGCTAACTTAGGAAACAGAGATATGTTATTTTTTTTCCCCAGAAAAATGATGACTCACAGACAAAATATATTAATTTGAAAAGGGAAATCTGTTCAGAAGATAGTGCTGCAAACTTCTGTAGCTATTGATTGATTTGGAAGGGAGTGCAGTAAGAGAAACTAACATGAACTCCAGCGAAGTTAAACGTTAACATTAGCAGGGCCAAGAGGTGGTGTGGTGGTTAGGGCGTTGGACTCCCACATGGCCGACTGCAGTTTGAGTCCTGCGCCTGGCAGCTGGCTTTCTCACTTGCCTTCTCTTTCTCACTGTCTCTCTCTGGTGAGCACACATGCCCTATTATAGCAGATTAGCAAATAATACTTATAAGTAAAACTAAATAAATAATTCTTTTGAAAAAGTTAATACTAGCAATGACAACAAAAAGAACCTAATAAGTGATTATTTTATTTATTAAGTATCTGGATAACTTTTATTTATAAGCTTTCTAGGCTTAAAAATAGTGAAAAAAAAAACTATAAATGGATATGCTTTGAAGAACTGATTCACAAAAACATAGAATATCCATAGGTCTAAAAAGAACATAACTATGGGACCAACAGATGGCATAATGGTTACAACACTGAACTCCTATGTAGTCAAATACGGTTCGAATCCCGGACCTGGAGGCTTAAAACTCATGGCAGGCATGTGTACGTGCATGCCCAAGATCTCGAGAGGAGGATGGAGAAGGGATTGCAGCATGGCCATCCTTCCTGGGGGTTGGGAGGGTGATTTCTTGCTTTCTGTCTCTCTGTCTCTCTCTGTCTTTGCAGGAAGCACATGTACCCTATAGCAAAAATTTCTTTCTCAAAAAAGAATAATAATAATAAAAAATAATTGCAAAACTAAAGGATAAATAAACTGGGAGAATGACAGCTACCAACACAAGACCTTCTGTGTTACTATCTGGTCACTACAACAGTTCATTTGTCCTCACAGGAACAGCTGAGCCCAGCAGACAGGCACAGGGTCGGGAAAGGTCTTTGCCACTTGGCAGCACCAGGTTACCAGTAAAATAGAATAGTGTGGCGCTTTCTGCAGTCATAGAAACACCACCCAGCGAAGTCAGATCTTAGAAACTCACTATCACAATTTGGGGGTGGATGTCGGAGCGAGTGGATTGGTAGCGTTTAGATTCCCAGCAGAAGCGTACTAGCTTTGTGAGCAGGGTTCCAAACCTTCTTTCCTGTTCCCATGATGATCCGGTTTCTGAGACTGGGGTTAAAATGAGGTGAGCTATGCACCTACAGGGAAAAGCTGTTCTGTGATCACTAGTCCTGGATCTGGTGGCTTAAACTCATTCCGGGCACGTGTGCATGCACACCCAAGATCCCAAGAGGAGAATGGAGGAGAAGGGATTGTGGTGTGACCATCCCCTCTAGGAGGTGATTTCTCACTTTCTGTCTCTGTCTGTCTGGCGAGTGCATGCACCCTATAGCAAAAACCTCTCCAAATGAACAAACAAAACACAGCGTGGCTGGTTAAGTAGATGTCTATTGAAGAGGATATAATCCCAGCTGTCAAAGATGCTGTTCAGAAGATGTAATGATTAGAAATCAGATCGTCTTCCTGAGACCTGAATAAAGGGCAAGGCAAAGTACCCTACTATTCTCTCGGGGGTCTTCTGGTACCACGCGCCCTCTTGGAGAAGGCCTGTGGTTTCTACCACTGACTCTGTAAGAATCAGCCAAAAATCTCCACCTGTGGCTTAGACACTTCCTTGTATCTAACACAGGCTATCCAGCTGTGACCGCGAATGTCACAAAGGCCCCTCAACCTTAACACATCCCTGTTGATCCTATCTTTCTTCTTTCATTTTATTACTACTTTTTTACATTCAATCCCTGTTCATCTTTACAGCATACAAAATGGATTTTCCCAGCATGAATACACTATTAGTCCAGTCAAACATATGACAATATACATTATCACCAGATAATTTTCCATTTTTGTGTTCATTAAATGTCTTGTTTCTTTTTTTCCCCTTTATTCCCTCTCCCACCTCCTCCTCACCTTTATCCACCCTCCTCCCATACTGTCTCTACTATTTACAGTTGCTTTCCATGCTTTATACCTTCCAACCTTATGGTTTCTGTTATAGAGTGCAGACATTCAGTATATATTAAGTGGGAACATATAATGCTTCCAAATAGAACTGCCATCTGACCCAGTAATTCCACTCCTGGGTAACTATCCAAATGATAGGAAAACAGAACAGTCAGAAGAGTGTTTGCACATCCATGTTTATTGTAGCATTATTCACAACTGCTAAAACATGGAATCAACCCAAATGTCCCAGAACAGATGAACGGATTGAAAAAATGTGGCACATATACACTATAGTATACTACTCAGCCATAGAAAATGATGAGACCCTGGCATTTGATTGAAAGTGGACAAATATTTACTGCTAAATGAAGCAGACTGATCCCATCTTAACATACTGCCTTCCCCTAAAGCAGGCTCTGGCTTTATACACCCTGTTCAGGGAATGGCTTCACCATTAGCTGCCTATGGTGGAAACCTGGGCCCTATTCCTGAACGGTCTCTTTGCACCATATCCAACATTACCACTGAGTTCTGTTGTGCTTCAGGACTGTCAGACATACCTACCTCTTGCCAACATGCTGCTACTATCCCAGTCCAAAAAATGTGACTGTCTTTCCAAAATAACCTCCTTACTGGACTTACTGACTCCAGTACTGTCCTGCTTCTAGCCTCTTCCATTCTCCTCTTGGGATTTTGGGCACACACACATGTGCACCTGGCATGTTTTGAAAGCTGCTGTGTCCAGGACTTGAACCATGCAGTTGGTCATGTGGGTTCCAGCCACTTTAACCACCATGCCACTTGGCTGGTCCTCATGAACTTTCCTATCTGACATCTGATTGCTTCTCCAATATCACCTTTCAAGCCAGTCTCTACCCCAAGCTGCACATAGTATGTTTCAGTTCCTGGAAAGCATCCAGCTCCCACCATTGGGCCTCCATCTGTGGCTCTTAATCTCTTCAATTTTCACATCAGATATCCTTCCTAGGCTGGGTTAGCTAACCCCACTTTGGACTTCCATTACGTGGCCATCTATCAACCATTTCCTTGTGGCTGTTTGTCTGTCTGTTAAGACTATATTCTTTGTAAGAGGAAGAAATATGTTCTTATTAACTCTCACGACCCAAGTGCTTAACCACCAAACAGATGTTCAATAAATAATTGGTGGGTAAATAAGTTCTTACAACGAGTGTTTGGAGAGATTAAGTAGAAACCACTGGAGCCCTAGGACCCTGTGTCTGACCTGTAGTGGTTACAGTCTGCCTGGTTTTCTCTGTTCTGGCATGCAGTCATCCCGGGAAGAGCTATAATAGATATTTATGTGTTTTGGTAAGGGAGAAAGGAAGCTGATCCCACTCCCTAACCACCCTTTTTCAGTGTAAGTTGTCTTTTCTGCTAAAAAAAAAAAAGGTTGAATAATATGCATTAGAAATGAAATATGTTAAACTACCCCCAGGATGAATCAACAGAAATATTTCAGAGAGTCCATGGAAAGGACGATACCTGGAAATAATGTAAGTTGTGGTTAGTTGTTTATTTATCAGAAACAGAAGGTAGAGCGGGTAGGAAAAGAAGATGATCCTATATCATCATTAATGAAAATTTTATTAACCAGAAAGGTGTGAAATCCCGATAGGCACTACCACAGAATACCCCTAGGGGGCCTATGCTGATGAAAAGCGCCACACAGGAATGGCAAGCACCCTAAGTTGCACACCTTGGGGAGTTGGGCTCCAAACTTCCTTTGTGAAAATCTAAAGGCAGGGACCAGCAGTTGGCATAATGGTTATGTCACTGAACTCCCATGTGGTCTACCGTGATTCAAGTCCTGGACCCAGTGGCTTAAACTCACACTGGGTGCGTGTGCCTGAGGAGAATGAAGGAGAAGGGATTGCGGTGTGGCCATCCCCCCTAGGGGGTGATTTCTCGCTTTTCTATCTCTCTTCCTTTCTGGAGAGCGCACATGCCCTAAAGCAAAACCCTCTCCAAAACCAAACCAAACCAAAACAAAGAACCCTAAAAGCAGAGGAATGCAAATGCCAAGTTTCAAGTCCTAGGAAAAATCTTTGATAAGCTCTAATGATAGCAGAATAGAATTCTTGCAAAATTTCAATATTACATGATATGTATCCACATCAGCATGAATGATTCTGTTTCATGGTTTACTAGTTTATCACTAGCACTTACCCACTTATCATTTCTCTGACCCCAATCGTTCTTCGATGGCTGCTGGTCCCTCTGGAATACCGTGTATTCCCTAAGGAAAAGTGAACTGCCATGGAGGCAAGTAATGACCTTCATGACATTCGGGTAACTTTCTGGCCTGGTCTTTGCATAACCTTCCAGCTCTAGCTTCAGTCATCCCCCACCTCAGGAGCACCACACACTCACTTTCCCGGACAGCCGGGGTAACTAACCAAGAACCCTTTCCAAAGGAGGGCTGCAGGGTCAAGTACTCTCTGCTCCGCGGGTCCCTGGACCCCCTGCCATAGTGACGGTCATACTTCTAATTATCTGGGGGCTTCTCCATGAAATGTGAACTCTTCAAAATGGGATCTTTTTAAAGTACTTGCTCCATCGACACCCAGTGCCGCTCTGACACACAGAACCGCCTAAACCCTAGCTGAATTGGGTTCTTGTCCAGAAAGGCTTATGACTTTCACTATAAAAATAGACAGGGAAGAACACCCAGAAAACGACAGAGAAGGGTGTTTTGGATAATCCCCGATATGTTTGCAATTATTCTCAGCAGCTCTTGATTATTGAAGAGACAAAGAAAACCCTGGGTTTGCATTACCCCAAACAAGCAGAATCCTTAGAAAACATGCACGTTAGATACCAGCTTACAACACATACGTGCTTCTTTCCCTTGGAAATTTCTGGGGGGTGGTGAAGGGGGCTGAAAAGGAGGTGATTACCTTCTGGGAGTCTGAGCCAATATTAGATCCAGCCCTATGGTGTATGAAATAGCCTTTGCATCTCCACTTTATGACAGAGGGAACAATGGGAAAATGAATACGTGAAAAGATGGTTAGAGGTTAAGGAGGAGAGCTAGCTAGGACTCGAATCACCCTGAAGTTTCCTTTTCCAGAAAGAGAGTAAAATTTGTTTCAGCCTGCCAGTTTGCCAGGATCTCGGGGAGGCATGCACCAATGTGTTTTCAGGCCGACTAGGGTATTTGAACCCTTGGCAGGCCGTATGATTGCCAGTTCTCAGTTTAGTTTGCTACCAAATGGGCCAACAGGCTGGGCTTTTGTGAGTATTTCTGATATGAGGTCAGCGTGCAATTAAAACACAAGCTGTAGTGGTCTCATGGGCTCGAATGCTGGGCCTGGAAGCTGGAAGGGATTCTCCCCTCTGCCCACTGTGAGGACCCCACCTCCCAGTGCTTTTCCCAGCATCCTCTACTGTAGCTACCCTTGGCCTGCCTTTGAAAGGCTCATGCCTACCTTAGAGAGTGGGCACCTGCACAGTGCTTTTCCCAGCATCCTCTACTGTAGCTACCCTTGGCCTGCCTTTGAAAGGCTCATGCCTACCTTAGAGAGTGGGCACCTGCAGCTCCCTGAGTCTGAAATGCTCTTCTTTGTAGGACCGTCCTTGCATCATTGGAGCTTGACCATCATTGACTCAACTTGTAAGACTTCCTTGAAGTCCTATGACCACCCTGCCCCTTATCACCTCACCGGGTTCTCTTCTGATCACTTACTACTTTGTGACATGATCTCTGTTCATCTGTCAGTCATTTGCTCATTGGTTCTGTGACGGCTCTGCCCTACCTGCCCCAGGCTCTCTCCATTTGAATTGCACTGGGGATGCTGCCCAGTTAACCCAATACCTAGAAACAGGGTCTGGTGCTAGTTCAGCCCTCAGCACACAGGCATGGAGGGGCTGAATGGGAAGGACCTGCCTCTGGAGGAGGAGCTGGAACTCTGCCATCCTACGATCCAGCTTCCTGCTGCTCTCACACCTTGCTCACTGTCACAGCTTAAGGAGGAGAGCTAGCTAGGACTCGAATCAACCTGAAGTTTCTTTTTCCAGAAAGAGAGTAACATTTGTTTCAGCCTGCCAGCTTGCCAGGAGCTCGGGGAGGCATGCACCAATGTGTTTTCAGGCCGACTAGGGTATTTGAACCCTTGGCAGGCCGTATGATTGCCAGTTCTCAGTTTAGTTTGCTACCAAATGGGCCAACAGGCTGGGCTTTTGTGAGTATTTCTGATATGAGGTCAGCGTGCAATTAAAACACAAGCTAGTGGTCTCATGGGCTCGAATGCTGGGCCTGGAAGGGTATCTACCCTCTGCCCACTGTGAGGACCCCACCTCCCAGTGCTTTTCCCAGCATCCTCTACTGTAGCCACCCTGGGCCTGCCTTTGAATGGAAAGGCTCATGCCTACCTTAGGGAGTGGGCACCTGCTGCTCCCTGAGTCTGAAATGCTCTTCTTTGTAGGACCGTCCTTGCATCATTGGAGCTTGACCGTCATTGACTCGACTTGTAAGACTTCCTTGAAGTCCTATGACCACCCTGCCCCTTATCACCTCACCGGGTTCTCTTCTGATCACTTACTACTTTGTGACATGATCTCTGTTCATCTGTCAGTCATTTGCTCATTGGTTCTGTGACGGCTCTGCCCTACCTGCCCCAGGCTCTCTCCATTTGAATTGCACTGGGGATGCTGCCCAGTTAACCCAATACCTAGAAACAGGGTCTGGTGCTAGTTCAGCCCTCAGCACATAGGCATGGAGGGAACGAATGGGAAGGAACTGCCTCTGGAGGAGGAGTTGGAACTCTGCCATCCTACGGTCCAGCTTCCTGCTGCTCTCACGCCTTGCTCACTGTCACAGCAATCTGGATAGACTACAGCATCTTTCACACTGAGGTCACCCATGCCCCCTCGCCAGCAATGAGGTCTTCTTTGCATCCTCCAGTGCCTAACACACAGCCTGGCACTCAAGACACCCAACTTCATCTGCTTCATTGTAGGAAAATATGCCGTGCTTACCTGAAACCGTGCTCGTTCTCATGATACTTTAAAGAGAACTCTAACTTGGGGCCAGCAGGTGGTGGTTAAGGTGCCAGACTCCCACATGGCCAACCATGGTTCGAGTCCCGGATCTGATGACTGGAAAAATGCTGTGCACGTGTGTGCACACCCAACATCCCAGGAGAACGAGGAGGAATTATGGCATGGCCATCCCTGTCTCTCTCTCTAGGAAGCGCATGTGCCCTGTGGCCAAAACCTTAAAGAGAGAACTCCAACTTAAAGCATGTGCAAATGTCCTGGCTCGTGATTACACGGGTCAGACCCTGTCTCTCTGTCCTTCTCAATGTCTCTTCACAAAGTAGGCTTGAAAGTGGCTATCGGACGGCTTCCCTGAGAACTGTGACGCGCTGCCTGTCTCCTTATGGAGAAGTGCATGAGAGTTGGTTAGTGATGGGCTGGCAGTCGCTGGCTCATTGGAGAACATCTGAGAGAGCTCAGGGTAGTCGTTCCCTCCAAGATACTTGGCTAAACACAGGGAGCTTGGCTGAAACCCACCTTACCATAGCACTGCCTCACCCTCTCAACAAGGCCGCTCCAGGACCCGGACATTCTTCCACACGCCCTAGGTGATTAAAAGCTGGGGGGACGAAGAACGACTTTGCCCAGGAAATTCCTCATATGAAAAGTAATTTATTATGGTGGATAAAGTAGGCAACAGCACGATTTAGGAAAATTAGATCACTAATGTAGCTTATTAATACCTTTCCGATAGGGGTGACACCAAAGGGGCCCACAAAGATTTTTATTGTTTTTCAGAGAGACTTTACCAACCTCAATCAAGAGATCTGAAATTCTGTAAAACACATGCTCGTTCCTTAACTTCAATTTCCTTCAGTAGTTTTATAGATCCCTCAGGCCACGGAGAGCAGAAACAGATGGTGTGAGAGGACTTTACAGAGCCTGTCTGCAACGCCACCATAAATTTAAAAGTGTTGCCGATACGAAGCTCCTGGTATTAATCCTGATGTGAAATGATCCTTGAGGTTGCTTGGGTTTTATTCTGTAATCTGGTTGACGAATCATATCAGCTGAAAGATTTTCTTCTGCAAAGTCAAAAAAAAAATAACCCAGCCACATCATGGAGCCACGTCGGAAAAGCAGGCCAGCGAATGTTTATATAACATAGCACTTTTCCCCGGGGCCTACCTTGCCCCATAAATTGTTGTACTGGTGTGAAAAAATACAAGTCAGAAATGTTTGAGAAAAAAAAAAAAAAAAAAAAAAAGAAAGAAAAAAAAAAAGAAAAAAGTTCTCGTGTTAAATCACAACCATATTTGCGAGGAGAAAGCGACATATTTAAAGCTACAGCCATGCTCGTCACACTCTTTTCTCTTTTATTTTCCTTTCCTAAATAATTTCTTCCTGTTGTGTTTACCAAGTCATGGTGTGTGTTTGAATCATCCATTCCCACCCTCTGTCTCCCCTCCCTCCCTCTCCCCCATCATAATTCCTTTAGAACACTTAAATACTTCCGTAACGTGTGGCACTGGGATACTTATTACTCATCATCTTTTGAATGGTTATTATGAGCAGAGATGTAGCATTACTGTAATAGAAACGGAGTGTGAAGCTGTAGGAAGGGGTGTCCCCCCAATGGGAACACCCTGCCCACCAGCCGAGAACAGCCAGCCCGCTGAGCTGACTGAAGTGTGCGTGACACTCAGATATTTGGGGAGTAGCTTTCTGGCAACCTCAGGCACACAGAATGAGCTGAGGCAAGGGAGAAAAAGCTTAATGACACGCAATAAATAAGTAAATAAATAAAGCCCACAAAAAAACACCCTGATCGTGACAAAAAAAAGCAGCTGAGACGTTGAAGATGAAAATATTTGAAACAGGTAAGTCTGGTCTGTTACCCACCAGGTGGAGAAAGGGCTTTGATCAGTGGTGCTGGGAGTGAAAGAGCTTCCGGCCTCTAAGGTCGCTAGGCCTGGGAGAAAAGCCACAACAGAGGGGAAGGAAAAGGTGAGAGAAGAAATGGACAAGGAACAGACAGGAAAAAGAAATGGTTTAGGAGACACACTCTGGCTGCATTGACCTTGAAAAAGTCACTTAACTCTGTGTCTGAGAAATACACCCAAGGGTCGACTTCACGGCGTTTCTGTGGGGACACTGAATGAGTGAACACACGACAGGACTCCCAACTGTGACTGGCCCTTATGAAGTGGGGCTATATTATAGCAAGGCGACAACCCATACATTTCATGACGATAGGAGATGATTAGGTTTTCAATTCTGCAGTATTTTTTGTTTTTTAATGAGATGGGTATTATTTATAACAATGATATTAAGAGGTAAAAGGCTAGGCTATAGAGTGATGTGGAATTTCTATACATGGGGTTGAAGGAGTTAGGATGGTGTTAAAGGAAAAGTGGGAATTAAAAATCTGAGAACTGGGACCAGCAGGTGGAGTAATGGTTACTTCGCTGGATGCCCTTCCAGGTGACTGTGGTTCGAGTTCTGGACCTGGTGACTTAAAACACATGCCAGGCACATATGCATGCATGTCCAAGATCCCAAGAGGAGAATGGAAGAGAAGGGACTGTGATGTGGCTATCCCCTCTCGGGGGGCAATTTCTCACTTTCTATCTGTCTCTCTGTCTCTTTCTGTCTCAATGGTGAGTATGTGCACCCTATAGCAAAAATCTTTCTTAAAATAAAAAAAATCTGGGAACTGGGGCCAGCAGATGGCATAACGATTAAGCCACTGGACTCCCACATGACCAACTACAGTTTGAATCCTGGACCTGGCAACTTGCTTTTTCACACTCTCCCTTTCTCTGTCTCTCTGGTCAAATCAAAGAATAATAATAAATAATTTTAAAATCTTTTTATTTTAACTTTATTAATTAAGAAGTGGAAATATTTTTATATCTGGCTATCTGACAGAAATTGATGAGGACCTCAATTAATCTGGGAAACAGCAAATCAACCAAATCAAGAAAGCTGGTTGGAACACCGAGTTTCTACCTGGGAGTATGGAACAGTAATGCCTCAAAGAGAAGGTATTGAATCCCTCAGAATGTTGGAGGAACCCAATGGGATTTAAAAAGAACACTTTGGGCCACTGGTTATCTGTTACCACAAAGGGTTGTAATATGGATTTAACTCAAACAAGGACACAGGGCGTGGAGAACACTGTGGGAGCACGATACATACTAATTCCCTCCTTTCCCCTCTAGCGAGCAGGATTTTCTTTCAACACATTGGGAGAAGTCGTTGTCTTCAGATGGGGGGCTGCAAAGATGCACCAAGAATGAAAATTAAAAATGACTATGAAATCCTAGGGACCAGCAGTTAGCGTAATGGCTGTGTTGCTGGACTCCCATGTAGTTGACCGCGGTTCAAGTCCTGGACCCAGCGGCTTAAACTCATACTGGGCACATGTGCGTGCGTGCCCAAGATCCCGAGAGGAGAATGGAAGAGAAGGGATTGCGGCGTGGCCATCCTCCCTGGGGGGTGATTTCTCGCTTTCTGTCTCTCTGTCTCTCTGTCTGTCTGGCGAGCGCATGTGCCCTATAGCAAAAAAAAAAAAAAAAAAAAGACTGAAATCCCGATCCCACGAACACATTTGCATCAAGCTGAGTGTAGGTGAGACCTGTGCTGTAAGTTGCCTAATTTGTAGAATTTGCACCTTGAGATGCTGTTTATCACAGTAAAATGGTCTGTGTCCTGCCCACAGGTTCCTCTGTCGAGAACACAGGAGAGAGGCACTGAGGGAGTGACAGCTCCGAAGAGCTGGAAGGCCAACTCCACGTACAGAATGTTCTTTCCAGCAGTTCATGAACAGGGTGGAATTAAAGTATGAGTTTACTTTGATGAAAATCAAAATCAAAACCCATGCATGTGTTTCCCGTAATACGTATTTTCTAAGAACCTTCCAAAGACCTGTAGATGTTGCAAATACATCCACAGTGGCTCAGAGCTCGTCTCTGGCCAGGAAGAGTTCAATGAGACTAGCATCCTGTTTTTTTTTTTTTGTCATTGTTTAAAGATTTTTATTTTATTTTAGTTAATTAATTAAAATTTGACCAGAGAGAGAGAAGGCAAGCTGCCAGGTTTGGGACTCGAACCGCAGTTGGCCATGTGGGAGTCCAGCACCCCCAACCACCAAGCCACCTGTTAGCCCCTAGCATCCTGTTCTGTGGTTGGAAATGTTGACATGTTGGAATTTCCAGGAGATGAACTTATTTGAGCTGAAATTAGCCTCTCTGGAACCCTTACTTCATGGTTTCTTACTTGTTTACTTAAAACAAAGAAGCTAAGCATTTTATTTGACAAGCACTGAACACTCCATTGCGGGGACCAGAAGCCCAGTACCACTGCGTCTGAGTGAATGTGGGAAGAGATGAAGGGGCAGTATAGACTCCAGCAGGAGTTTATGGACCCACCCCCCTAGCACGCAGTTCAGCCTAGCATCTAGGGCGCCAGATCCCACATGGCTGCCCACAGTTTGAACCCTGGTCCGGGTGGCTTAAAAAACACAGCAAACACATGGGCGTGCATATCCCAAATACTGACAGGACAGTGAAATGAAGGGAAAGGGATTGAAGCATGTCCACGCCCCATGGAGGGGTTCTCTCTCTCCTGGTGAGCACACGGCAATATAATCAACCAACCAAAGAAGAAAACCAAAACAAGGAAAAAACCAAAACTCCCAGAAGGGCATAAGCATTCTGCACTGGTGACTGTGGTGCTGAAGAAGAGAAAGGCCAGAGGAGACGGTGCTTTCAGGACAACAGGAGACAGGATTTCTTGTTCTACATGAAGCCCTGCTAAACCTGCAAGGAGTGACCTCTCATTTGCAGATCACACAGCCAGGATTCCTCTGCATAACTACAAGGGGACTTCAAAAACTTGTGGGAAAATAGAATTAAATATGACTTTATGGGGGCCAGCAGGCAGCGTAGTAATTAAGGTGCTGAACTCCCACAAGATTGAACACAGTTAAGAGTCCTGACCCTGGTGGCTTGAAACTCACACTGGACCTGTGTGTGTGTGCATGCCCAAAATCCAAGAGGAGAATGGAGAAGGGACTGCAGTCTGGCCATTCCCGTGGGGGGTGATTTCTTGCTTTCTGTCTTTCTGTCTGGTGAGCACACGCGCCCTATAGCAAAAAATCTTTAAAAAAAGAAAAAAAAGTATGAGTATATTTTGGTGCAATGCCCCCACCCCTGAAATCCATGCATAGTTTTTTTTATAATATGCCTTTTCCAAGAACTTTTCGAAGACCCCACTTGTCCTCACAGAAGCAGCACAGACAGTCTGTATTCATGGCAGCAGACTCTGGGACAGACATCTAAGCCAAAATCTTATCTCTGCCATTATCAGTGTCAGAGAGGGTGCTGAACTTCTCTGAACCTCAATTCCTTCATTTGTAAAATGGTTATTTGAGCAAGTCTGCCGTGTTTGTGGGGATCAAGTGAGTTCATGATAAGCATATCCTCATCCGCAAACACAACGGAGCCGGCCCTGACTTCATTCTGTTTACTCCTCACATCTGACCTGTCAGTAAATCTCACCGGTTCTGCCTTCAGGTTGGATTCAGAGTCTGATGTTCCTCCACCGCTGCCCTTCTGGCCCAAGGTCCCATCACCTCCAGTCTGGTTTATTCCAAGAACCTTCTAAGCCAGAGTCTTGCTGTGAAGCTGTAGGTCAGATCACAACTGTCTCTCAATCCCAGCGGCCCCTCCTCTGAACACGAGTAAAAGCCACTCATGGGTTTCTCTGGGGACACCTGACTGGACACTTTGCTTGCTGACACCTGGCTGTATATTTCACTTAATTGTTTTATTCATGGTCTGTCTCCTTCTGCTAGAAAAAGGAGCTGCAGGAGGGCATGGGTTTCTGTTTTATTCAGTACTGAATCCACAGGGCCCAGAATAGTGCTTGACACATCAAAAAACCCCCGGTTATTGAACTACCTGAATGAATGCCTATAGAGTGCGTAGAGAAGAGCCTGGTGATAACCACTAGGTATTACTGGTGGCGTTCTTCTTCCCAGGTCTTGGTCGACTTTCTGAAGAATCCCTCTATGTGGTCCGTGTTCCTGTAACAGCACGCGGTCTCTCTCCCTCTGAAGCCCTCTATCCTGACCCAGCTCAGAGAACAGGGCTGCTGTTTCTAGTACGTCTACCCCACTTCTGTGCTGGGTCACCTTGGAGGCCCTTAGCAAACAGGCAGGCAACCAATGCACATTAGTTATGTAGTTAGTGAAGTATGTGGTTTTGGAAGGAATTATTGCCACATAAACACAGGAAAGAACTGGGATCCTGGGAGTAGTCTTTGGGTAGACATCCTCGACTCTGTTTGTGGTGGTGACAGAAAGTTCCCTATACACCACACTGCGGAATAACCTACGTTCCAGGGTCTGTGTTTCTAGGGATCATGACTCATAAAACCAGTCAAGGCAGTGATGTTAGGATTTATGCTTATGTTGGTGGTACTTATGACAATAGATTACTATATGTAATATATATCTATGTAATGTATAATATATTGCAATAAGCTATTACAAGAAGCTATTGCTATGAAAGTGAACAGATGAATAAACAGACTCTAGGTTTGTTAGTTTTACATATATATGTGTGTGTGTATGTTATAAATATTGGTGCACAAATTTTTCATGCACACACACACACACACACATATACACTCTGTGTGTGTGCATGTATACAGGTATGTGTTTGGCTATATACGCTTTTCCCAAAGATTATTTATTGATTTTTTTTGAGAGTTTTTGCTATAGGGTGCGTGTGCTCGCCAAACAGACAGAGAGAAAGAGAGACAGAGAGGGAGAAATCACCCCCCAGGAGGGATGGCCATGCCGCAATCCCTTCTCCATTCTTCTCTTAGGATCTTGGGCGGGTACACATGCACACACGCCTGGCATGAGTTTTAAGCCACCGGGTCTGGGACACAAACCGTGGTTGACTACATGGGAGTCCAGCAATATAGCCATTACACTAACTGCTGGTCCCTCCCAAAGATTATTTTATCCATGATAGAGAGCATGCTTGAACACACATGTACATAAGTGGGCCAGGACAAGGGGAAAAGGGATTGAGAGAGAGAGAGAGAGAGAGACCCTTGACAGGCTCTCGTCATGCTGTGATTTCCTTCCCCCTAGTCCTCTAGTATCTCAGGATTGGGGTACTCATGTGTGCACCTGGCATGTTCCAGGTCAACTGAGGCCCTGAGCCCACAGTCAGCCACATGTTCCAGCTGCTCCCACCTGCGCCATGGAGGCTGGTCCCTGCATTTGGCTCTACTCTTGATTCCAATGCAGAATTTTCAGATTAGAAACATGTAAATGTAAGGATAGTCACTTCTTTCTGAAATTAACTGGGCTGCCATGTAACCTAACTGGTGACTATACCAGTGGTCCCCAACCTTCCCAACACCAAGGACTGGCCCTATGGAGTACAATCACTCCACAGACTGCGGGTGGGGAGGTTTGGTCCTAGGATGACCAAGTGCACCACGTCCACCTTGCCCCCCATTTCTCCCAGTACCACCCTGCAGCATACAACGAGACAATCACACAGCAATAGGGCTCACACTCCCATGAGAATCCAATAGTACACAGATCGAACAGGAGGTGGAGCCCAGGAAGCAGCGAGTGATGGGGAGAGGCTATAAACACAGAGCCCGGGAGGCACTGCGGGTAATGGGGAGAGGCTGTAAACACAGATGAAGGCCTGCTGTGTGGCCCAGTGGACTGGCACTAGTCTGCAGCTTGGGGGTTGGGGACCCCTGCTCCATACCCACAGTAAAAACATTATGAATCAAATATAGCTATGATGTTTCGGGGACCTACTACCATGGTACCCAAGACACAATAAATGGAGATACCTATTCTAAGAATCTGAGAGGTGTTCTTGTCTTACCCTTGAAGTTGTTCTGAGGCTCATTTACGCACGCATACACACCCACCAAAATACTTGGTGAGTGCTGAAATGCTACATATGCTTAGATTTTATTATTTTCAGTGAATGAATCAAATAGACTCGCATTTTGTCTGCTAGTAAAACGTATAGCCAGATGAATCCATTCTTCACATTTTAGCTATGTAAACACGACTATCAAAGGAGCAGTAGTAATAAAGCAAGCAGAGAAAGGGCCCCGGTCAGCATTTCCCACTGTATTTGGAGTGGACAGAAAAGCGATGGAGCCCTGACATTTGGTTCACTTTGAATTAAACACAGTATCACCGCAAGTCTTCTGAGACACTATTAAGTTTTTTTTTTTTCTTTTTCTTTTTTTGGAGAGGTTTTTGCTATAGGGCATGTGCACTTGCCAGAAAGAGAGAGAGACAGAGAGATAGAAAGTGAGAAATCACCCCCCCAGGGGGGGATGGCCACGCCGCAATCCCTTCTCCTCCATTCTCTTCTCGGGATCTTGGGCATGCACGCACACGCGCCCGGCATGAGTTTTAAGCCGCCGGGTCCAGGACGCGAACCGCGGTCGACTATGTAGGAGTCCAGTGACATAGCCATTACACTAACTGCTGGTCCCAAAGACGAGATTAAGTTTTGTGTGGGTACCACTGGGGATTCTGTAGCAAGGGTAGAATTGTATTTGGTTGGCAACAAGCCGGTCAAATTTCGCACTTGTCCTATAAGTAGGTGGTCAGAAACTGGCTCTTGTCATCAAACCTACTGGTCACTGTTGCTCAAATGATCTGGGTCTACAAAATCTTCCCTGTTGTTTATTTTGAAGCCAAACACATTAAGAAATGAGATAAAATGAGCCAAATATACTAAGTTAGAATTGATTTCAGGGAAAAGCAGCTCCAATTAGACAGGGCACATCAAATAGAAACTAAGAGGGGCCAGCAGGTGGCAGAGAGGTTAAGGCACTGTGATCCCACTGTGGCTGGCTGTACGGTTCAAATCCCAGACCTGGTGGCTGGAAAATCACACTGGGTGTGAGGGTGTGAGTGCCCAAAAATCCTGAGAGGAAAATGGAGGAAAAGGAATTGCAGTGTGGTCATCCTCCAGGTGGAGGGGATGATTTCTCACTTTCTCCTTTCTTACTGTCTCTGTCTCTATCTCTTTCTGGTGAGTGCATGTATCCTATGGCAAAAATCTAAAATAAATAATAAAATTAAAAAATATATGAACAAAGACTAGAACTGGCTATTTTTTTTTTTTTGAGAGGTTTTTGCTACAGGGTGCGTGTGCTCGTCAGAAAGACAGAGAGAAAGAAATCAGCCCCCCGGGGGGATGGCCACGCCACAATCCCTTCTCCTCCATTCTCCTCTCAGGATCTTGGGCACACATGCACACGCGCCCAACGTGAGTTTAAGCCACCAGGTCCAGGACTCGAACCATGGTCGACTACATGGGAGTCCAGCGACATAGCTATTACGCTAACTGCTGGTCCCTAAAACTGGCTATTTTAAGCAGGTATCATCAGTGTGAGTGAGTGTGAGTGTGTGTGTGTGTGTGTATACATATATTCTGACTTTATTTTTCAGAAGACAGGACTAAAACCAAGGTGAGGAGGAGATGCATTCACAGCTCTGTCTTCCTCAAAACGCACACTGCCATTTTTTTAGAGTGCACAGTGTATGTTTTAAAAGAAGCCTTTACTTTCACTGGAAGGAAGAACACGCTCCCCCAGACGTCTGGTTTCATTGTAATAGTATAAATGCCCTTCTCTCATAAATGTAACCACAACAATTTTTAAAAATGTATCTGCATTCTGCTAATTTATGCAAAGCAGGATGCTGTCAGATAAAATTTCATGAACATGATCAATAAACCAGGCTGTCAAAAATGAAAGGGACTCAGGCAAGACCCAGGGGCGACCACTGGAAAGGGCTCCCCACCCGCGGCAGGCTGACGCGCTGTAACGGAGCTCACGTTACCTGGATTTGCAAGGTACTGTGAGGTCACAGGAAATCCCCAAATGTTTTCCACATTTTCTTTTATACATTTTATGTCAAATTTCCTGCAATTGAAATCATCAACCCTCCTACTGCTGGAATCTCTTCTGAAGGAAAGGAGATCTTTGACACTCCCCCCCCATGAACACCTAATAACTCAATTCCTACCAGTGTAACAAGAAACCGAAAGACGGATTGAGCGTGGACTATGATAAGGCTGAAATGCCAGAGGTCCTAATTCTTTCAAAATGCAAACCAAACCAATGGCATTAAGACAACTCGAAAAGTGCATGTAACCCAGGGACACCAGGCTTTTCTTTAAAATAAGACGTAACAGAAGAAATGACAGACAGCCCACGATAGAGACTCACCACTTCCCCAAATGTCTCATCCACAACGCATCTGCAGATTTATAGCCTAATTTAAAAACAGCATCTTCTGTATATTCTTAAAATGACTCAAGCTCCTGACAACACTATTTTATCGTCCCAGTTATGTTTATGAAAGGATAAGTCAGACTGAAGGAAAATGTTCCAGCTTAAAATACTAGCAAGATTTATCACTCGCAACCGTGGAATTTAAAAATAGCTTTTACGCAGTCAAATACTACTGTAACATAAATCGATAAAAGGAACATCTCGCCAAATGGTGAAGGCTCATTACTAAATGCCAGCATTTAAGGTCTCAATCCAAAATGTTACTCCACACGTTACCTCTCCCGACATATCGGGGGCCATCGGAACGGCCGGCCACAGCGACGAGTAGATTCCAAAGAACACCACCCAGAGAGCGATGCTACCCCATATGGCGATGTGGCTGAACTGCGGAGCAGGAAAATTGGAGTCAGAAGACTTTTAAGCAGACTGAATACCCAACTAAACAAACCCCAATGCAATGGGCACCAAGTCCCTTGTTCTATCATGAAGCTATGACTGATGCGAATTTCTGCCTCTTTGTGTGTGTTTATTTTGTCTGTGTGTGTGTGTATGTGTGTGTGTGTGTGTGTGTGTGTGTGTGCATTTGCGTTGTGTGGCTTTACTCCTCAGGCAGGGTCTTCCTGTGTCACATCTCCTGCCTCGGCCTTCTGAGTGGCTGGGACCACGCGCGTGTGCACCTCGTTGGTGTTTTTACTGGGTCTTTCATGAAGTGCTCACCTCTTCCCCAGAGTGACACTGTGGTCCTAGGATTCAGAGCTCCTAGTTCCTTCTCTGTCTCCTTTGGGGATTCTCCTCTTACCTTTATCTGTTTTTACCCTCTGTCATCTTTATTTTTGCCTTCCAGGCTCGCGCTAAAAGATCTTAGATACTGAGAGCACAGTATCTGTAGGATGAGGGGTTCAACCCCCCAGGCCAGTCTCCCCCGAGCACCAGACCTCAGTGACTTCGCAGACTGGTCTCTCTAGCTAGCTGGGAATGCGCTGCAGAACTCATGGATCCAAAATGGAGCTTGTTTTATCCAGAACAGACATTTACACATGCCTTTTACTAATATGAATGGTTTTCACAAGCATTTTCCAGTAGGTTTTCTAAAGAATGCCTGTCTCTGACACCTCTAAGAAAAGATTCATAGTCAAATAAATTTACAGTCTTCCCACTTTAGGGATATTAGTAATATAGGAATAAATAAATAATATATATACATACATACATACATATATACATATATACATACATACATACATATATATGCACACACACTTACACACATACATGTAAATAAATAAAGTTGAATAGTTCCTTTTTGTTTGTTTTGAGAGGTTTTTGCTATAGGGCACGTGTGCTTGACAGAAAGACAGACAAAGACAGACAGACAAAAAGCAAGAAATCTCCCTCCGGGGGGATGGCCATGCCGCAATCCCTTCTCTCCCATTCTCTTCTCAGGATCTTGGGCACGCACGCACACATACACACCTGGTGAGAGTTTAACCCACCGGGTCCGGGACTCGAACCACGGTCGACTACGTGGGAGTTCAGGGACATAATCATCACGCCAACTGCTGGTCCCAATAAAATAATTCTTTAGAAAACAAAAACAGGGGCTGGCAGGTGGCGTGGTGGTGGAGGTGCTAGAATCCTATATGGCTGACCACAGTTCAAGTCCTGGACCTGATGGCTTGCTTTCTCACTCTCCTTTCTTGCTCTGTCTCTCTCTGCTGAAAATTAAATGGTGATAATAACTTTGAAAAAATTAAAAATAAATAATCTTAAAAAAACCCCAAAACCAAACCCAAAATGATTCATTTTTATATATATATAATATTTTTACATAGATATATAAATATACAAATTATATAAATTAATGTATGTAAATTATATAAATTAATGGATATAAATTATATATACACACATATATTAAATTATGTTAATTTGACCAGAGAGGGACAGAGCAAGAGCAAGAGAGAAAGTGAGAAAACAAGATACCAGGTCCAGGACTCGAACCGTGGTTGGCCATGTGGGAGTCCGGTGCCCTTACTCAACCCACCACCTGCTGGTTCCTAGAATAACATATTCAACACTCTGTGAAGTCTTGTAACACACATACTTAAAAGTTTAAGTCAGTGTTTCCAAACTAAATTCTGTAGCTCTCCCCACTCCATTTCCAACACCCCACAATGAACATCTGTGGACAAGGACAGAGGGACATTCCAACTTCAAATGAAAAGCAACCAAAACATGGTGGAGAATCCATGAGAAACCGTGACATTCCCTGGTTGTGGTCAGAGGTACACTTACCCATGTCCAGTATGACGTCTCCAGTCCAGCTTTCAAACACACGGTTATCACCACGAACTGAAACGGAAGGTGAAAGTGTTTTCGTTTCATAAACATGACAACTTATTACAAGACTGGGAGACTGAGAAGGAATGGGTATCTTTGAAATCAATCATAGGACTACAGATCATTAGCGTTTAGCTTTGTATGTCCACCAAGCAAACAGGTGACATGCTGGGGCTGCCATCAGGATGGGGATCAGCCAACTCTCTGGCCACAGCAGCGTCACCCTCCCCTGGCCCTTGGCGGCCTCTCCTCGCCTTCACAGCCTCCAAGCCCAGGAGCCTCCGGGACGAGTGTCCGTACTGTTTCGGAATGTCTATGGAGAGCGTGTATCAGCACTCAGTTAGGTTTTCAGGCTTACTTTATTTTAAATAATCGTTTATGCTAAAGGTCCAACTTTCTGAATTACAAAGATAAATTATAAAAGCAAAATAACTGGATGTCAGAAACCTAAACCTGGGCCAGCGGGTGGCGTGGTGGCCAAGGCAGCTGAACCCCGCATGGCCGATGGAGCAGGCTGAGTTCTGGACCTGGTGGACTGACAGACACATGGGGTGCATGGGCACGAGTACCCCAAATCCTGAGAGAACAGGATTGAGGGGAGGTTGTCCACCGGGGGGGATTCAATCTCTCTCTCTCTCTCTTTCTCCAGCAAGCACATGTGCCCTGTAGCAAAACTAAAAAAGAAACACAAACCCTTATTCTGGACTGTTCTTACTCAAAGCAGGACATACGTGTCTGTGACCCCTCCACGACGCACACATGTGATGCCACACAGCATTCTCTTGCGAGGACACATTCTAAGAACCCTGGGGGACGTCAGAAACAGTGATGACACTGTCCCCCCGCACACACTGTGTTTTTCTATACATACGCCCTAAAACGTTAAACTTATAGACGAGGCACAGGAAGACGGACAATCTCGATGACCAATTGGATCCGTCCTACCAATGCACTGCATGAGGGTTTTGCGAGCAAGGTCCCCCTCGCCCTCTCTCAGCATTCCTCCCTGCACTGCGTCACCTTCCACCTGTGCTGACCTGAGGTGGTGGCTGTGGTGGCCGCTGTCCTGCTAGTGGGTATGTGGCTACAACACAGCAGGGGTGCCCGGGTCGGCACAGGGCAGAGGAAGACTTCATTGCACCGCTCAGAGCAGCCCAGGATTCAACACGTAAGCACTGCTCGTGTCTGCCATCTTCCGTTGGGTATTTTCAGGCCACAGGTGACCGCGAGTAACTGAAACTCAGAGAGCAATACGGCGGACGGAGTGGGGAGGGACTGTGTCATCCTGGCACGAGGGATCCAGGGCTGGACGACGGCTCTGTGTACTTCACGTACTGCACGACGGTTGAACACACTTGCCCGGGGTCAGGTGCCACTGCCCCAGACTCCTTCAGTGTTTACCCGTTTTGGTTAAAGAACGAGCTAAGTTACATTTTTCACTCCTCTGCATCTTGGCTCCTTCATCTCTGACTGGGACCGAGAAGGCTTTCAGAGTAAACACTCGGAAGAATGCTTAGAACTGGAGCACTACCTATTACAATTTATTTATAACTAACAACAAGTTTTTTTTTTTTTTTTAAATTTCTTTTAAGAGGGATTTTTGCTATAGGGCACATGGACTCACTGGAGAGACAGAAAGCGAGAAATCACCCCCCTCCCCCACAAGGTGGCCACACTGCAATCCCTTCTCCTCCATTCTCCTCTTGGGATTCTGGGCACGCACGCACACGCACACGCACCCAGTGTGTTTTAAGCCACCAGGTCTGGGACTTGAACCACGGTCGATCACATGGGAGTCCAGCGACATAACCATTATACCATCTGCTGGTTCCTCTAACAGCAAGTTTTAAATATGGTCAGTCAAGGGACCTCTGGGCACCTGCAGGAGTCTGTGGGAATGGATGTGATTTTGCCCCACACCAGAGAGTCCTACCTGCAGGCACTTTCTGGTCTACACACAGCATGTGCTTAGACCCTGGCCCTGGGGTGGTAAAGTTAGAGTTAAGTGAGACAGTTAACCTTTCTCAGCAAGATACTGAATAGCAATTTAGGATTAATATCTGTAGAAATAAAACCCGTATAAAAATGTAAATATGAATTAACTTCAGCTATATAAAAAGTTCTGAAATAAGAGAGATAGTTTGACATCAAATGAAAGAAAAGTGCTCCCCCAAGACCTGGGTACTTTTTTTTTCTTTTAAGAGGTTTGTGCAATAGGGCACATGCGCTTGCCAGACAGACAGAGAGGGACAGAGAGAGACAGAAAGCGAGAAATCACCCCCCAGGGGGGATGGCCACGCCGCAATCCCTTCTTCTCCATTCTCCTCTCGGGATCTTGGGCACGCACGCACACGCGCCCAGCGTGAGTTTAAGCTACCGGGTCCGGGACGCGAACAGCAGTCGACTACGTGGGAGTCCAGCAACATAGCCGTTACGCTAACTGCTGGTCCCAAGACCTGGGTACTTTAAAGCGTCCCAAGGAGACATCCACGATACATGTGCTGATGTATTGCCACCCACTTGGTTCCCTATTTACTTATTTCTGGTTTTGCATTCATGTTGTATGAGAAGAAGTCACAGCACCCCGAAGGTGTCTCTGCTGTTCTTTACTACTTCACGGAGTTGATACCAATGGGAGGGAGACTTTCAAACTAATCCTTCTGTTACTGAACGCCATAACACGCAGTTGTGAAAATATTAGACTTGTTTTGCTGTCAGCTGAAGCACC
This sequence comes from Tupaia belangeri chinensis, assembly GCF_000334495.1. NCBI lineage: Eukaryota > Metazoa > Chordata > Mammalia > Scandentia > Tupaiidae > Tupaia > Tupaia belangeri. The sequence goes on from NW_006159947.1 coordinate 575,942, forward strand.
CACACTGCCAGCCACTGGTGGCCACAACGGGGGTCTCCTGCCTACCTATGGCGAAGAGCTGGGCCAGGGCACAGGTTGGAGAATTCAGAGCCGAAGGTCCAGCAACCTTTATAATCAGACACCGGTTGTGTGACCTCAGGCATTAGTGTGCAAGTAGTGCTTTTTTTTTAAAAAAAAATTTTTTTTGGAGAGGTTTTTGCTATAGGGTACGTGCGCTCGCCAGACAGAAAGTGAGAAATCACCCCCCCGGGGGGTGGGGGATGGCCACGCTGCAATCCCTTCTCCTCCATTCTCCTCTCGGGATCTTGGGCATGCACGTACACGCGCCCGGCATGAGTTTTAAGGCACTGGGTCCGGGACTTCAACCACGGTCGACTACGTGGGAGTCCAGCAACATAGCCATTACGCTAATTGCTGGTCCCAGTAGTGCTTTTGACTTTTAAGAGAAAAATGGTTTGAAAATGTTTCTTGGCACTTTATTGTCAGTGAGGAGAGCTGGGACTCCTCTGTGCACCCCTCCAGTCTCAAGTACAGGATGACACACAGAGGGTCACATGGCTCAGGCTGGCTAAGTGTCCCCAATGCCTGGAGATACCTTCTCCATTTCAGCTGTATGACCCTCCAGAATAAATACTGGTGACATACCCAAATTTGATAATGTCTGCTCTAAACCCAGGAGAGTGAGAAAATATTAGCGGTGGTGGGAAAAGAAAGTTAAGGAGAAAGGAATAAAAACCAACCCAGAAGCATGAAAGGGAAAACGTAGAAATACCAATAAAGAGAAAATACTGAAAACGATCTTTAGAGTCAGTGGCCCTGGTGGTGTTTTAAAAATCGAACGTAAATAATCTGTTAACAGTGGAAACATCTTATTTCACTTTTAAAGGGGACTGTAAACCCAGGAACACACATGTCTGAGCCTGGGAGTGGGAGAAGCAGTGGAGAACTCGGAGTGCGTGCGGACGTGGCCCGGGGTCGTACTCACAGTGTACACGAGGTTTCCCAGCAGCAGGTAATCGGAGGTCTTCCCATTTCCAAATACCGTACCTGGACAAGAAGAAGAGAGGCTTGTAGAACAGGAAATGAGGGACCAGCAGTTAGCGTAATGGCTATGACTCCCACGTAGTCGACCGCGGTTCGCGTCCCGGACCCGGTGGCTTAAACTCACGCCGGGCGCGTGTACGTGCGTGCCCAAGATCCTGAGAGGAGAATGAAGGAGAAGGGATTGCGGCATGGCCATCCCTTCTGGGGGGTGATTTCTCGCTTTCTGTCTCTCTGTCTCTTTCTGTCTGTCTGGCGAGGGCACGTGCTCTATAGCAAAAATCTCTCCAAAAAAAAAAAACAGGAAATGAGGTCCTTTGGGAATCCCCTCACAGATAAATTGATTTAAAAGTTTTGAACGAGAGAGGGACACACATTGGATTCGGAAATGGGGTTATGTTAAAAAAAAAATAAAAAAAGAAACACTAAGAAGTAATCCAAAGGTGCTTTTATTTATGTGGTTTATATTATCAATAATTACCAAATAGGAAATTAAAAGAGAAAATTTAGAAACATGGGCCAGCCAACTGGCACAGTGGTTAAGGCAGCTGGATTCCACGTGGCTGAACATGCGTTTTTCAAAGGCACTGGGTGTGTGAAGGCGTGTGCCCCAAATCCCGAGGGGACAATGGAACAGAAGAGACTGTGACATGGCCATCCCCCGGGAGGTGTTTTCTTACTTCCCCCTTCTCTCTCCAGTGAGCAAAAGCTCCCTATTGCAAAAGACAATAGAAAAAGGAAGAAAAATTAAAAAATACGAGAGGACTTCATGGAACTCGGTATCTTTGTTGAAAAGCTGGAGTGACACTTCTGTGGTTGAAGTGACAGCTTCGAGGTTAAAACGAAGCTCTGCAGCTAAAGTACCGAAGTTTGGAGCAAGATGGGTCGAACACACAGAGAATCCAGGTCAATCACACAGTCTCATGCTTACGGGTCTCTGGGATCCTTGGCACTAAAATATTACTCACAATCTCCCAAAGCTTTTGTTTATGTGGTCGATACCTACCAATAATTATCAATTAGAAATTAAAACAGAAAAATTTAAAATATGAGGGGATTGGTCCAACAGATGGTTAAGGTGGCTAGATCCCACATGGCTAACTGTCCGGTCTACATTCTGTTTGTTTGTTTGTTTGTTTTTGAGAGGTTTTTGCTATAGGACACGTATGCTTGCCATAAAGAGAGAGAGAGACAGAGACAGAAAGCGAGAAATCACCCCCTGGGGGGCTGGCCATGCCTCAATCCCTTCTCCTCCATTCTCTTCTCGGGGTCTTGGGCATGCACACATATGCGCCTAAGCTACCGGGTCTGGGACTCGAACCACAGTTGACTACATGGGAGTCCAGCGACATAGCCATTACACCAACTGCTTCTCCCGCTGGTCTGCATTCTGGACCAGTGGTTTGAGAAAGATGCTGGGCACATGTACACGCCCGAAACCACCAAAAGAGAAGGGAGGAGAAGAGATGGCAGTGTGGCCATCCCCCAGAAGGATGCTTTCTCACTTTCCCTCTCTCATGTCTCTGTCTCTAATCAACACACACGCCCTACAGCAAAAAGTGAAACAAATAAATAAAAAAGAGGGGGCTTCAAAACATTTATGGAAAAATGGATTTAAAGTATACGTTTGTTTCTGGTACAAAGATTTCTGGAAATCCATGTAGTCTTTTTGCCATGCATATTTTTCATGAACTTTTAGAATACTCTTTATATATACTGTTTTGTCTAAAAATAACAATAATAAACCCAATTCGTGGTAATATAAATAACAGATTTTTAAAAATGAAAAAGAGTGACTCTCCAGAACAAAACAAAAGGATTAGAAAATGGGCATTGTTTTACATTTTCACTGTCTCTAGATGCCTGGCTTAATGGGAGGCAGCTGGATTCTCATATGTTCTGTTGGAAGTAAACGCAGCTTCGCAGAGACAAGGAGGTAGAAAGCGGAGGGGTATTTTAACAATCCTTTCTGATGATTGTGTATATTCTTTGATACTACATCAAAACTCAACAAGGAGGGAACCAGCAGTTAGCGTGATGGCTATGTCACTGGACTCCCATGTAGTCGACCGCGGTTTGAGTCCCGGACCCGGTGGCTTAAACTCACGCCGGGTGCGTGTGCGTGCGTGCCCAAGATCCCAAGAGGAGAATGGAGGAGAAGGGATTGTGGTGTGACCATCCCCCCCGGGGGGTGATTTCTCGCTTTCTGTCTCTATGTCTCTCTCTGTCTGGCGAGCGCATGCGCCCTATAGCAAAAAAATCTCTCCAAAACCAAAAAACAAACAAACAAAAAACTCAACAAGGACTCCTTAAAGAGGTAGAGGTAGCTTCTTCAAGGTGAGCTTCCAGTGTGGAATCTGAATGTCATCAACAAACTTTGGTGGTCAGTTACATCAAACTCCACGGGTCCCTCTCTGAATGCTGTTTGACCCAGGCATACTCTGCAACCCCGTGGAAGAAACAGGTTCGGTGTCCTCACCACCTGCAAAGTGCCCTGCTCCCAAACCACCACTGCAGTTTAGCTCGCGACAGAAGGGCTTTGTGTGCACATTGCATCTGTCACGGAGTATCAGTAAGATATTAAACGTCCCCAGGCTTAATAAAAGCATTCGTTTTATGGCTTCTCTAAGGACATTCTTGAGGGAAATGGGAAGCGTGGCGACAAAACACGTGGTGGCCCCTAGGATGGCGGTGCCACTGTTCATTCTAACGTGCTGGCTGGGTTACCCACCAGAGCTTGTAAACTGGCAGTGAAAAGTGCAAATAATACTTATAATATTATAGAACATTGGAAACTCTGAAATTTGGAGTTCATGGACCTCAGAGAGGTCTAGGGTATTTCTAGGGGTTCAAAGGCCACTCTTTGAGAACCAAGAGGAAGAGAATATATGAATATTTGGGTCTGTATTGGCTCATTGGGAAAGTCATGATGCATTTTGCATAGAAGAACATAGGGAAAGGGGCCAGCAGTTGCTGTAGTGGTTAAGGGCACTAGACTCCCATATGGCCAACCGTGGTTCGAGTCCTGGACCTGGTGGCTTGCTTTCTCACTTTCTCTCTCTCTCTCTTACTCTGTCTCTCTCTGGGTGAATTAAAATAAATAAATAAAGTTAAATAAAATAAATTCTTTAAGAAAAAGAAAAACACAGGGAAATACTCATGACGTTCCCGACAACCTAACATTAGGTAGTAGGTTGCCCTCTCTTCTACACCCCATCCTTTCAAACTCTGAAAAATGAAAGAATCCCCCAACACAAAAACTCCTTTTATTTAAAAAATGGAAAATAAGGCAAGACAACAACTACAAAATCTGAACATCAACTTGGTATGCTAGAGTCACACCTCCCTTGAAAAAAGCAAGGAGTGTTCTCTAGTCAGGCTGGGTTTGGTTGAGGGAGGCAGAAGCCCCCACCATCTGCCATGGCTAAAGCTGGACCGTGTGTGCAGACTTTCCAGAAAGTGCCATGGCCGGTGGAGAATCTGTTCTCTGGAGATGAAATTACGTGGGGATTCCCTCCAGACCCTGTCATTGCTAAGAAGCTTTGGATGCTGTTCTCTCTTGTTTTTTTTTTTTTAGAAGTTTTTGCTATAGGGCGCATGTGCTTGCCAGAAAGACAGAGAGAGACAGAAAGTGAGAAATCACCCCCCAGGGGGGATGGCCACACCGCAATCCCTTCTCCTCCATTCTCCTCTCGGGATCTTGGGCATGCACACACACGTGCCCAGTGTGAGTTTAAGCCACCAGGTCTGGGACTCGAACCATGGTCAACCACATGGGAGTCCAGCAACATAGCCATTATGCCAACTGACTGCTGGTCCCATTGGATGCTATTGGTTTGAAGCTACTTTTTGTATTAAATTTCTTTTGTTTCCAATGTAGACTGACAAATGGCAGCTTAATAGATGACATGCTTTGTTTTTTATACTTACACCTAATGAATTTGCATTTTGAAAATAAACTTTACCTAGCAACCTGATCTGAAGTCGGGGTGCCCTGCAGTATACCCCTGGCTTCAACATTCCATTGCTCCAAAACGGGGAGGTAACCTGAATGTTCATCAGCTGATCAAAGGACAAACTTTAGTTTACGGTGTATACGTACATACAGCGGAGTAGTATTCAGCCATGAAAAAACGAGGTGATGAGTCATGCTCAACAAGGATAAACCAAAGTCACATATTATATAATTCCAATTGTTATCAAATGTCTAAAATAGGCAAATCCACAGGGACAGAAAAATTGGTGACTGCCAGAGGCTGGGGGGAGCATGGGAGAAAGGGGGAGCGGTGACTAACAGGTGTAAGGTTTCTGTATGATGCAATGTAAAAACGCCCTCATATTAGATAGTGGTGACATTTGCCTAATTCTGTTAATATCCTAAAACCCATTGCATTGCACACTTTAAAGGGAGACATTTTTTTTTTTGGAAAGGTTTTTGCTATAGGGCGTGTGTGCTCGCCAGACAGAGAGAGACAGAGACAGAAAGAGAGAAGTCACCCCCCAGGGGGGATGGCCACGCTGCAATCCCTTCTCCTCCATTCTCCTCTTGGGATCTTGGGCATGCACGCACATACCCACGGCGTGAGTTTTAAGCCACCGGGTCCGGGACTCGAACCGTGGTTGACTACATGAATGTCTAGTGACATAGCCATTATGCTAACTGCTGGTCCCTAAAGGGAGACTTTTATGGCATATGAATTATATTTCCAAAGCAAGCAAACAAACTCAATGTGGTTCTCCTGGCCCCCGAGGTAAGTATACAATACTTTAATCAGATTTTTCTTGTCACTGTCATTCCCATGGCCTAGAAATGGAGAAGTATGGGCTGTCATAATTTACTGAGCAATGAATAAAGAAAGGAGCTGAGACTCTTCACTAATACGTGTGACCACTGTCTTCCCCGTCAGGCTCCTTCACTCATGCCACATGCCTTAGTTCCTTCGTCCACAACTGACTGAGTACCTCGGACCAGCTAGGCACCATTCTACGCACCAGGAACCCAACGGAAGTAACGAATTCCCTACCCTTGAAGCTTCGACTCTAGCAGAACAGAAAGACGATACAACAGAAATAAATGCATCCTTTCACTAGGCAAGGATTAGGAGAAGGCGCAAGAGGACACAGGGACAGAGGGAAAGA
>NW_006159947.1:582311-602289 GCF_000334495.1 Tupaia belangeri chinensis
GGAAAGAGGGACAGAGACAGTGTGGGCAGGTGTCGGAGCTCTTTGGCTAGGGTGGTCCAGTCTGAGAGGGTCTCTGAGCAGAGGGAGGGAAGGGAGAGCCAGCACAAACACCTGGTGAAGGAGGAGGAGAAACACGGAGGTGGAGGACTGGGGTCTGCGTGTGGTCAGTCTCTGAGAGTTTCTGAGAAGGGGAACCCTGGTCTGACTCAGGTTTTACCAGGCTCACGCTGGTGGCCTAGGGGGGCAGCCGAGGAGGGCAAGCACGGCCAACAGTCTCCTCTGTTGACCATCATTTAACTCTCAGGTATGGCCTGGACTCACTAACGGGTGACATGTCATGCCTCACGGGGAGGACATGTCATGTTTTCAACAATGACAGCTTGGGAGCAGGGGACCTGAACGGCTGGCCGTCCTCCCCTGGGTCTCAAGGCAAGGTCTGGCCAGGACATGGCAGCAGCTTCCGCATCCCAGGGATCCCTCTCCTAACGTGGCTACTTAATCATTTTTATGTGCATAGGAAATTCACCATCAGCTTCTCTTTCAACACAGACAGAATAAAATCTCTCCTCCAAAATGAACTGAGAGAAAGCTTACACTCCAACATGACCATAAAAACGTATTACAAACCTCACCTACAACTTCGGCTCAAGGACGCTTGCAAAGACTAGCATGTCTGATGAGATTCGATATAAGAGCGCTTGATACCAGCCTCGTGCGGATAATAAACAGACAACATAAAATATCAGTACTTATTGTCTTCAAACTATACATCAACAGAGGGGCAAAAAAAAAAAAAAAAAAAAAGGAGCCTTAAATTTTATTCTCTGCAAGTTTGGAAAACATGAGGAGGAAAGGAGAAAGGCTTTGCATATATTAAATCACTTTGCTCCCTGAGGAATAATAAAAATCTTTTAAGTGTGGACGCCTTTGAGATGCATGCATTGTACGCGAAGGAAAATACCGTCCAGTGAAACACGGCCGTAATTTTGAACCCATATTGACAAGGAGTTATTTTTCTAGAAAAAGGAAAAAGTCATCTCTTAGCATTCATATCCTCTGTACTTACCATACTGAAGGGCTTTGAGTGGAAACCAAAACAGAATAACTGAGTGGAAGAGGCCATTTAAACAATGAACCCAGAAAACCTGAGGGAAAACAAAAATCCATGAGAACCATTTGCGATAAACTTGCTCCGTGAACTCTGACCTTTCCTTTTTATCTACGGGCTAGATTCACAAAACGTGTTTCTGTCGGGGCCACCACTGTGAATTAATAGAACTGACAGACACTTTCTGCCTCTTAGACTTTCATGGGTCATTTATTGATTTTTATGTTACTCAAAATGTTTTTTCAGCTTCCCTTGAATTTTCTTCTACTGCTTCAAAACCAAATGATCGAAAGTGAACATGTCTGCCCGAAAAAGGAACTAAACATGGAAAATACGTGCAGATCCTGACATTCCTTGAGTGGGACTATTTTCATAATTCCAAAAGAGCCTTTTACAAAGATTGTAGTTCGGGGTAAAGCCAAAACCAAAACAAAAAGATTGCACTTTGGGGAAATCCTTTGCCTTTGCCGTGTGTGAGACAAGTGTGAACTTTCTGATAGTAAAGATACACTGCTTTTTCTATGTAGTGACCTATCTGGCTGTCTAAATATACAATACACTCGTTGCATTAAAAATAGCAAATACAACATTTAAATCGTGAGGTCATCAAAAAAAAACAAAAAAAAAAAAACAAAAACAAAAAACCAGCATCGTGACTATGACTGAATTTGGTAAAGGTTTTCACAATTTTATAAACACCTGTCAACACCGGGTTTCATATCATTATAACACCATGTACTATTAAGAGTTGTGACTTTATACGTCTATTGTATTGTAGGAAGGTGCTCGTATCGGGGCCCACTGTCTTCACAACATGATGTAAAAGATTAAGTTATAGCCATGCTGTTTAGCATTCTTCCAGCTCTCCGAACAGTGGTAGTTTTGCTTCTTGCAAACAAAAACGGATGCTAAATAAAATGGGCACGTATTAATAGTTTTAAGCTGTTCAAACAACAGAAATGAAGTTGCCTGCCTCCCAAAATTTTCCACTGCGATCTCAATCCCCTTTGTTAGCTCCCCACCCCAGCCACGCCGGATTGTATGATCCAATTTATGCTTCAATACATTACACATTTGAACTTGTGTTACTCATTAACCTTTGTCTCTTCTCCTCACTATGTCATTATCGCCAGTTTTTATTTGACAGAAAGCACAGGTGGGTGCAAGAAAAATTAGTTCTACTTTTCCATTTTCCTGACCGATACTTATTGTCACATGCTAATCCTTTAACCCCTGTCACGACCTCAGAACCTCCGACCCTTCTTACCATAACAAACCTAAGCGTCCTCCATTCAGGGCCACAAAGCTTCTGCACTTGGGACCCAGGGCAACCGCCTGTGTTACAACTATGCATTTTGTTGCCGTTTGTCCCTGAATTTTAAAACACTGAGCCCGGATTCAAGCAAAGAATTTTCCACGGACGTGATCAGGAAAATCCATAAACCCGGGAGGAAACTGTTGGCCACTTGTGTATATAAATATTCAACTAGAAAATTCAAATAGATATAGAAATTGCATAGACCTGTTCAAGATGATCTGATGACGTTTCTAAATGCCTGGGCTGTCCAGGGAATGAAGTACTTTGTCTACGACAAAGGGTATGAGAGGGACCGAAACTTCAGGACACTGCTGTCTGCCGCACCCCACGCCTGCCACGGAACCATGTTCAAGTTGCCGTGGACGAAGGGATGAGAGGATGTGGCTTTGCAGGAGTGATTTTGGCTAATCCTGTAAGGATCAATTTCTGTTTTTATGCAAGCGTGACATGGCCAACTTGTGGCAGGGAGGTTAACTCCAGAGCGATGGCATATGGGGACCCGTGTCAAAGGTGGACGTGACTATCCAGGTGGGTGAGAATTCCTGTTAGCATACCAGTACCCTTGGGACGTTCCCTGTTCAGATCACTTTTTCAGGGAAATAAGAGCTCACAGTCCATAGCATCTGCTCTGATTGGGGCTTTCTGTGAGTTGAAAACACCCACGATAGGTCATGAAAAACATTACAGGAATGTGCTGGCCTTTGTCACAGACTGGGCACCATGAAGAAATAAAAAATTCAACACTAAAACACCAAAGCACAGATGTGACATATTATCAACTGTACTAGTTTTAAAAGAGGCCACTAAAAACACTTTTAGAACCAATGGTAGAACTTTAAAACAAAACAAAACAAAACAAAACAAAAAACAATAAAACCCCTGCTTTTCTACTTAAAAAAAAAAATCCACTTATTTAAAACAATGCCATCAAGTAGCGTGTGTGTACTGCAGAAGGAGAACCTCTGGATAGAAACTTAGCACAATCACTTACTGTGTGAGGCTGAGACTGAAACACCTGTTTCCCTTTCTTCTCTCGGTGTATAGGATATAGGATGTTGGAGAGCTTTAAGAACTGCTCATTTTGGGAACCAGCAGTTAGCGTAATGGCTATGTTGCTGGACTCCCACGTAGTTAATCGTGGTTCGCGTCCCGGACCTGGTGGCTTAAAACTCATGCCGGGCGCGTGTGCATGCATGCCCAAGATCCCAAGAGGAGAATGGAGGAGAAGGGATTGCGGCATGGCCTTCCCCCCTGGGGGGTGATTTCTCACTTTCTGTCTCTATGTCTCTCTGTCTGTCTGGCGAGCTCACGTGCCCTATAGCGAAAACCTCTCCAAAAAAAAAAAAAAAAAGGACCGCTCATTTTAAAAGTATCCTATAAGTTTGCATCTAATTATCAGTAACGTGCTGCTAAAAATGCACCACATTAAAAGGCAACAGCTATGTGAAGCTACTACTAAGAAAATAGACAAATGTTAGTGTTTCAATATGGGATCTACCTTGATTATAGAAACTTCTTCCCCCTCTTCATACTAGACATCTGAGACATAATTTGTTGAGACAAATTACTCAACAAATACGGGTGGAAACACTTAGAATGCATGCTTGTAGGAGAGTAAACATGCAGAAGATGAGGTATGTTTTATTGCTGGGATGCATACACACCACATTATCACAAGAGATGACCATGGCCCATGGCTTGTTATGTGGACTGAAAAATGTGATTTTTGAATCAACAGGTTGGCTATTTTATCTTGTATTTGTCATTTTACGGCTGGGACATGTTGAGTATTGTGATGAAATAAATTACTGCCTAGACATTTTCGTTTTTGTGCTCGGCATGACCAAGTGAAAACTGCAATGAGAACCAAGTTAAATTTTATGAAACAGAAAATGAGTAAAGAATGCTAAAACACCTCCCACCTTTTTACACATGCGAAGCCAGCTCCTCTTGTTCTAGATGCACCCCCCACCCCCAGCCCCCGTGAGGAGCCAGCATTTCCCGACAGCATTGCAAAGACGAAAGACAGGGGACCCAAGGACAGAGACGTCAGTATTTCAGGCCAGAGTTACGGCTGCCTCACAAACCCTAGTGCACGGTGGTTATGTTTTAATTTTGCAACACAAAGAAACCAAACTGAACAACCAATAATAATCCCTCTCTGGCCTAGCAGAATTTAAGAAATGCAACTCGCTTAGCTGGCACCCTAAGGTTTTCTCAGACTAATGTCTTCCTAGCTTTAGAAAAACAGGTGCCCCCATAGATAGTGATTGAATGTTTAAAAAAATAATGAAAATAATAATAATAATAATCTGAAAAAAATAATGACAAGCTATTTGATGATGATGATGAAGTGGATAGTAATGTCTTTGTCTTGACTGATATGCATGGTAATCATGCTGGAAAAAAAATGTAATACATTCTAAGGATATATGTGATTCAATGTAATACACCAAAGATTATGATAATACTAAATACAATTAAATTAAAAAAAAACAGGTGCCCCACATGAGAGCAGTGCCAGGGCACTGTACCCTCCTACCTTGGTGTTGAAGTCCAGGGCGTTCTGAGATGTTTTGTATAATTCAGGATACTTCAACATATTCTCTTTTCTGCATGATCGCTCAAATATTCCAAGAGTTAAGGGAGGCATTGCTGTAAACATCTGAAGGGCACAAACTGGTCATTAGCCAAGTAGCCAAATGCAGGGTGAATCTTTATCTCAAAGTGCTGATCAAATGGGAATTATCCAGCATCCTACACTTACCACATTATAAAGGCCTATACACCATCGCTCAAAGAGGATCTGTCCAGAGAAACCATTCACGAACGCAAACCAGATCTAGGAAGAAAACAAATTAGAACACATGAACATAAACGCAGGCTGAGACTCAGGGGTATATTCAACCATTGGATAAAACAACATTAACTTACTATTTTCACTACTTCCTAGAGACTGGCTTTTGTAGGGGCATAATTTTTCATTTAAAAGAATGCTTTCACAAGCTTTGGTTATGTACGTAATAACTAGTTCTACTTGTTGAATCAAAAGTACCTATATGAATAAGCGATCACTGATTACAAAAATCCAATATTTTATTTCAAAAAAGCACTTTAGGGAATAAATATACATTTATGCCATTACTATTTTACTGTTTTAATTCCCCTTTAAAATATGTATGAGGATCTAGAATGGCTACAGAAGATTATTGTACATTATAAAAGTAACACTTGTTTATAGAGAAATAATTTCCAATAATACCACAGCCACTATTTTCTTCTACATTGGCTGTATTTATATAGTGCATTTGAATATACTAACAAATTTACCTTACTCGAAACCTACCGTAAACAGTCCTCCTTAACAGTCTAAAAATACGAATTTTCTTAAGCTGCTAGTGGATGTACAACCCATATGGCATGAATGTAACTGCTTTGGACATTTTGCTAGTATAAATAATACAAATAATTCTGAACTGAAATAACTACATATCTCTTTTTTCTTTGAATGAATTCTTAAATAGTAGAGTTACAAAGCAAAGTATATGAGGTTGTTTTTTTTTGTTTGTTTGTTTTTTTCCAGTTCTAAGAATTCTGTCATTGTAACGTTAACTTGGAAAATATTTTTAACTTAAACGCTATGCTTTGGTAATATCAAACAGTTACTAGAGCATAATGTTTTATATACTTTACAGTTCTCTTTAAAACAGAAACCTTAACTTTGGAACAAAACTAAGGGGCAATCCAGAGAAGGTTTTCTCCAACATGTTTAAAAGATCCGGAAAAATGAAAGTGACTATTCGGAAGTTGATACCTATAGTAGTTTTTTTTTTTTTTTTTTAAAAAAAGCAGACCTAAAAGACAATTAAAATCAAATAATTTTGGAAGAGTAAAAAGGCTGACCCAGCAATGAGATTACACAAACACAAACACAAAAACCGTTGGAGGAAAGCAGCCTTGACCTGGGACGGGACTGAATTTCTGAATCCAGTCACAGGGCCTCTGCTACACTTCACGTTTCATTTAACCTCATTATGGAAGCATGAATTGCTACAAATTCACCATTTATCAATATGTACCCAGGCTGGCCTCCTCATGAAGAGTTTCTGTAACCACACTGATCTGCTCCCTGTTTACCACGGAAGGGAATCATTGAGCATGTACAAAACCCAATGTCTGCTTCATGAGATGGAAAACAAAACAAAGCAGACATCGCACGTGAAAATAAGTCCAAATCATGTCAGGGCTGAAACACACATTAACACAGAACAACAACAGAAGCCCAGAAATCAGAGTCAAGCCTAAAATCCTTCAAGGCTTCGCTACGTGTAGTCGCAAGATACATCCATACATACATAAAATAAAAATAAAAATAAAAATAAAAGAAAAATAAAAGAATATTTGGCCCAACCAAGGAGCCAGATCACCGGCATATGCAAATGTTAAAAAAAAAAAACAAACAAACCTTAGATCTTCATGGTTTATTCTTTGGTTGTGAATATGTACAAACCTGACAAAACAGACTTGAATGTTCTCTTGCTGTGTTTTCTCATTTGTGAGATGTGGATTATGCAAAGACATGTTTGGGATACTCTGGGAAATGTAATATTTTCCCTAAGGCAACTCTGATTTATTTATTAAAGTAGCAGAGCCTAAGAAACTCTTTCAGATTTCTTAGGGTGTGATATAAATATGAAGAATGTTTAAACACAAACGTTCAATGACGACCTCTCTAATCCATGAAGACATGGTTGAATCTTTGTTGGTCTGGAGAAAGCCAAACCTCTTTGCATACCAAATTGTTCCGATCAGCAGCATCCAGTCTAGCAGGTACAGTGCTAAGTGCACTTGCAAGCGTCCACACTTATACTATGAACAGTCTACGTGGACCGATTTGTGTGTGGGGACACGTTTGTACGTGTGGACGGTCCCCGAGCTGCTCCCTACACACCACTCAGTGTTGATTCAAAGATACCATGAGCTAGAAATTGAAGACCTTCCCTCAGAATCAGTACATATTTACAGAAAGTTTCAAATGCAAAATAGTTATCAAATACACCACCATATCTGAGTCCCCTGTGTATTTTAAAATGAATACGTTTAAACATTTTAGGACAGTAAATGTGTAAGTAGAAAGGGATCCAAACTTTTCCTCTTTTCTTTTTCTATTTTATTTTTCCTACAGAAAGGCTGGTGGACATAGTTTTAGAAATTTACTTCCTAGGGAACCAGCAGTTAGCGTAATGGCTATGTCGCTGGACTCCCACGTAGTCGACCGCGGTTCGTGTCCTGGACCCGGTGGCTTAAAACTCACGCTGGGTGCGTGTGCGTGCGTGCCCAAGATCCCAAGAGGAGAATGGAGGAGAAGGGATTGCGGCGTGACCATCCCCCCTGGGGGGTGATTTCTCGCTTTCTGTCTCTATCTCTCTCTCTGTCTGTCTGGTGAGCGCACGCGCCCTACAGTGAAAATCTCTCCAAAAAAAAAAAAAAAGGAGTTTACTTCCTAGATTTTAAAAAGGGACGAGATAAGAACAGAATCTTTCCATGGGTATCCTACACCTTCACAGAAACCCTTTGGCATTGAACTTTATGTATTTAAATGAGAAAGAGAAGGGTTTTAACAGTATAATAGTCTATTAGAGGGCTGACTTCGGGTTAATCTGGGATTTATATAGTTCAATGCCATATTGGGGACCGATCCAGGAAAAATTAAATAGCATTTAGATGACCATAAACATATGAAAGGTCCTCATTTCACTATAGGGAGGCCATGGCTATAGAAAGCAAGCGCCAGTCCCTTTGGGGAGGTACCAAGGTTATTGAAATTCACAGGGACTATCTCACAGCATGACTTGCTGGAAAACTATCAACTTGGTGACTTTAATCAAAGCTCCTGGAAATCAGAAATACTATATTGCTTTGGGGTCTTACCCCAAAACCTGGATGCAATCAGTCACTTGAAAGAAAAGTCTTATTTTGCTAGGAAGGAGTTGGACGTTTTAGAGAAATAGGAAAATCTTAGAAAGAGCCAATAATTGGTCTCCAGCAGTTAGTGTAATGGCTATGTCTCTGGACTCCCATGTAGCCGACTGTGGTTCGCGTCCCGGACCCAGTGGCTTAAAACTCACGCCGGGCGCGTGTGCGTGCGTGCCCAAGATCCCGAGAGGAGAATGGAGGAGAAGGGATTGCGGCGTGACCATCCCCCCCCCAGGGGGTGATTTCTCTCTTTCTGTCTCTATGTCTCTCTCTGTCTGGCGAGCGCACGTGCAATATAGCGAAAATCTCTCCAAAAAAAAAAGAGCCAGTAATTTAAATGAACTCCTTGAACTGGGTGACACCGCTGTAAGGCCTTGAGACCCCCACCTGCCACAGCTATATTTGTTTGGCTCAAATTTACAGGGATGAAGTAGCAAGACAGTGATATTCCTAGCAATATGGCAATGGGTAAAGTAGTTTCTGCAGAGGCTCTATAAAACCCCTAGTATTCAAGACGAGTCCTTTATTAGGGAAGAAACTTCAGACCTGCCTATCCTGGCATTATTTTCTAAATTCCACCTCCCAGCAGAGGCGTGGCAGCTAAAGCTTCACAGACATTCTCCTGATGGAACATTTCAGCATATTAAACAGCAGCTTACAAATAGTCAATGAGTCCTCTGCTCACACGCCTGATCAGCAAAAAAAAAAAAAAAAAAGAAAACTGAAAGGAGAGATTTGAGACTAGCAGTTGTCCTCACTAGAGACATTCAACGATGTGTTTTCTGTCTATTCATTCACCGTACTGACATGAACCATTAACATCTGCAGAACTTGTTTTAGCTGGCAAAAAGCTGGGTATCTGGGAATTGATTTGAAAGGTCAATTCATTTCCAAGACGGTTGAATTATATTCAAGATACCTTTCCCTAAAGCGCTAGAAGAAAAATAAAAAACGAGATCTCCAGTCCAGCTTAGACCTGACTTCGTTTGCAACGTGTCAAGCATCTGATCAGTGTTAAGTATCTCACGAAGAGGCTTTAAATTCAAAGCCAAGTGAAATTTAGGGCTAATCATCCACAAATCACATAATTCTGGATTTGAAACAGAGCGTGCAAATATAGTTTTCCTTTGAGTTTAATATATTTTTTTCCCCTCATTAGTGCATAAATTCTGCCCATTGCATTGTTGATTGTCAATGAATTTTGATTTAGAAAGTGGAAAGTGGAATACTCTTACTTCCTTTTATAGAATTCAATTGTTGTAAGCAGATTTATTGCTGGCCGTGGCTTTAAAATATTGGTTTCTCCAGAAGTCTATGTAAATAAACTGTAGAAACGGAAACTCTTTTGAATGTCCATGTCTGACAATGGCCAGATGATATAATTAGAAAATGAGCTATATGGAGAGGATTGAGAATAAAAATCATTTTAGAAGGGAGTCGCAATGCAAGAAATAATAAAGTTTTAGATCTCCTCAACTATTTCGAAAGTACATTTGGTGTCACAACACAGACGCTGCCAGACCAAACCTGGCAGGAAAGGAGAGTCAGTAAGCTTGGGGACGATTTCCTTCACGTTTCCAAAGCTTTGATGATTTTACCTAATGGGTTGTCCTGTCTTGACGGATTTGCAGTGACCGATGAATGAAACTGTACTGCCTGCATCCTTCAAAGCTAAACTTTAATTTTACTAGTCTGACTCACAGGAAGAACTACTCTCAGTCAGCATTTTCATAAGGAGATAAACATTTTATTTTTTCTTTTTTTGCAGAGGTTTTTGCTATAGGGTGTGTGCGCTCGCCAGGAAGACAGAGACAGACAGAGAGACAGAAAGCAAGAAATCAGCTCCCCACCCCCACTCCAGGGAGGATTGTGGCCATGCCAAAATCCGTTCTTCTCCATTCTCCTCTCGAGATCTTGGGCACGCATGCACACGTGCCCGGTGTGAGTTTAAGCCACCGGGTCTGGGACTCGAACCACGGTTGACTACATGGGAGTCTAGTGACATAGCCATTATGCTAACTGCTGGTCCCAGGAGATAAACATTTGACAGAGTACAAAAAGCATCTAAACTACATGCATTGGAGTACCCGCTAACATGTCAAGAGGGTCAATGTGGAATCCACTCCTTTTTAAAAAAATTTTTTGCTAGAGGGGGCATATACTCACAAGAGAGAGACACGGTAGGGGGTAGGAGTGAGAAAGTACCCCTATGGGGAATGGTCATATCATAGCCCCTTCCCCTCTGTCTCTCCTTCCTTCTGGGATTCTGGATACACACGCGCATGTGCCTAGCATTTTTCTCGAACTGTCAGGTCTGGGACTTAAACCCTGTAGCAGGTTGTGTGGCATCTGACCGCCTTAAGTACCAAGCCACGGAGCTAGCCTCTACTGATTTTTTGTTTGCTTGTTTCCACTGTGACTCCTCTGGTGTAACTAGGGGGTATTGTCGCTGCACAGGACACTTTTCGGTTGTGCCTTTTCTATTTTTTCTTTTTAAAGAATGATCTAACTTTATTTATTCATTCATTCATTTAATTTGACCAGAGAGAGAGAAAGAATGAGAGAGAGAGAGAGAGAGAGAAAGTGAGAAAGCAAGCCACCAGGTTCGGGACTCAAACTGAGGTCGGCCATGTGGGAGTGTCCAGCACCTTAACCACCACGTCACCTGCTGGTCCCCTCGGTCATGCGTTTTCTGAGAGTCATGTGGAAGCGGGTAAGAGGGCAAAGTGGTGTAGACAAACATCTGTACGGGAGCCTTCAGCAGGTTTATGAGGGTGTGTGGGCTCCTGTCAGGAGTGGAAGACGAGGTCCTAACAACCTCTAAGGAGGATGCAGTCTGCTCTGCAGGGCTACAGGAGGAGATTCATGACAGCTGGAGGTTAAGTATGATGACCGTAGCTTCTCATGAAGAAATGGACATGCGTTCAAAAATAAAAAATAGCCTCTGGCTTATGCCCTGATTAGCCATGCTGCTTCCTGTTCTCTGTTGCTGTCCTGGCCACTAGGGTGCCCTGGCCACCTGTGACTCCTCAGCACCTGAAGGGTGATGGCTCTAAACTGAGGTGTGTAAGTTGCACACTCAGTTCAACTTCTGAACTCTTAGTGCAGAGGAAAAAAATGTCGAGTATCTCACTAGTGAACTTTAATGGTGACTACATGTTGAAATGATAATATTTGGAATATAGGAGAGGCCTTTCAAAAGTTCATGGGACAGGACCAGCAGATGGCATAATGGTTACATCACTGGACTCCCACATAGTCAGTTGTGGTTTGATTCCCGCACCTGGTGGCTTCACTCACTCCGGGCGTGTGTGCGTGCGTGCCCAAGATCCTAAGAGGAGAATGGAGGAGAAGGAATTGCAATATGACTATTGCCCTGGGGGGTGATTTCTTGCTTTCTCTCTCTCTGTCTCTCTGGAAAGTGCACATGCCTTATAGCAAAAAAAATCTCTGAACAAAAAGTTCATGGGACATGTGTATTAGGAGAAAACTAAATAAAGGTTTTAAAAACTTTGCACCAAAAGGAACTCACACTTTAATTCCATTTTCCCACCAACTTTTGGAAGTCTTCTCATATTGATTTAAATAAAATATGCTGAAATAATCTTGGCTTTCCCGTTTGCTAATGTGGCTCCCGGGGTCTGAATTTACACCTGTGGCTTGCGTTGCGTTTCTGCTGGTCAGCTCCTGGAGGACAGGAACCCTGCTTGACCGATTGAGAAGTTGCTGGAATAAGCCTAGCGCTTGGCACAAAGTTGGCAACACAAAAATGTTTGTAAGGCAGCCTTTTAGAAGCGCTATGTGTGTCCTGGGTGTCCATTTTTAAAATGATGCTATAGCTGATACATGAATCCACTGCTATCCAGACACAGGGACTGGAATGGTTTGATAATTTTTAGAAACATTTCTCATTATCTGAACTCTTGCTAGTCATGACCTCAGTAAGCGAAACAGATCTGTAGAGCAAGGGACGCATGTACATAACAGGGATCTAAATTTTGAAACATAATAAGGACAAGACAACTGCACACCAGAGAAGCTGACTACCCTTCCTCATCTCACGGCTCTGTCTCCCCCAGAATCAGAACTCCTGTCTTCAGTTTTCTATCACGTTCTTATTCTTCTTTTTAAATACTTTTCCATGCACATATTATTCCTCAACAATACATTGCTTTCTTTGCATGCCTTTGAGTTTTGTAAAAAATGCATTATTTTTCAAAGCCTATTTAACATGGACATGGAAAACACGATTCCATTAGGAAGTCTAAGGCAACACTTCTTACCAAAGAAACAACATTTTTTAGCTGAAATTTACAGATGAATTATCCCTAACAGCTGACAAACCTTTGGGGTGAACACATTTAGAAGTTATAACTTGGGTAATGAAGTGGGTAATAATTATTCATTGAAACCACAAGACAATGTCTTCATAAAGAAAATTTCTTTCGGGCTGGCCCTGTAGTCTATCAGTTAAGGGAGTCAGATCCCAAAAAGTGGACTGTGGTTCAAATTGTGACCTACTGGCTTGAAAAACGTGCTGGATGGGTGTGTGTGTGTGTGTGTGTGTGTGTGTGTACCCCAGATCCCAACAGGAAGGAGAAATGGAGAACACGTGTGACTACATCTCACTGAGAGGGTGCTTTTCCCCTTACTCCCTCTCTCTAGTAAATGCATGTCTTCTAGCAAATAAAAGATAATTTTTGTTTTTTTCTGGAGAGGTTTTTGCTATAGGGTGCGTGTGCTCGTCAGAGAGACAGAGAGAGACAGAGAGACAGAAAGTGAGAAATCAACTCCCAGGGGGCTGGACACGCCGCAATCCCTTCTCCTCCATTCTCCTCTCGGGATCTTGGGCACGCACGCACATATGCCCGGCGTGAGTTTAAGCCACCAGGCCCAGGACTTGAACTGCGTTTGACTCCATGGGATTACAGTCGACACAGCCATTACACCAACTGCTGGTCCCCCAAACAAATTCTTTAAATATGTATACAGGGACAAGGATCTTAATTTAACCTCTTACCTCAATAATGTAGAGGACAATGTTCTTGTAGAAGCAGTACAAGATGCACTTGGAGACCCTGTTGTAGTTCCAGGCACCATGAACCATCAATAAATTCTTCAAATACTTGAACTGAAATAAAAGTGGGGAAAAAAAATGAGTGCGTTCCTCCTCCCGGCCTCAGCTGCCAGGAGCGTCTTTGGCGGAAGCGTGGCGTTACCTGCGCTATGGAGTAATCGGAGGAATTGGCAGCCTGTAGGCCTTCATTGCCGCTGATGCCGACCCCCACATGCGCCGTCTGGATCATGCTCACGTCGTTCGCTCCGTCGCCGATGGCCAGTGTGATGACTTTGACTTGCTTCTTCACCATATCAACAACTTCTGATTTTTGAAGAGGAGAAACCCTTCAAGGAGAAGAAAGAGTCAATGATACCTGTTTTCGGAGGGGGAAAAAGAATTTTGAAATGCCATCATCTTGAAAGATGAAAAGAAACCAAAGATCCAATGAAGAGTTCTTGGAGGAACCATTATGAAAAAATCTCAGGTTTGCAAATACTTCATTCTCTATTAGTCTGGTTGCCACACTAAGGGCAATTAAAAAAAAAAAAAAAGAGGCACCAGCAAATGGCATAGAGGTTATGTTGCTGAACTCTCATGTAGTCACCTGCAGTTTGAATGTTAGACCTGGTGGCTTAAAGTCATGCCAGGCATATGTGTGCATGCGCACAAAATCCTGAGTGGAGAATGGAGGAGAAGGGATTGTGGCATGGCCATTTCCCCTGAGGGGTGATTTCTCTTTTTCTGTCTCTCTCTCTCTCTGTGTCTTTGGAGAGTACACACACCCCTTAGCAAACAACAATAACAACAAGAACAAAACTCTCTAAAAGAAAAGAAAAGAAGCTTACCAAGGAAACCTCTAGGTTTAGAAGATATACAGCCTTGTTAAGAGTACTAGGTTTCCAGGATATCTGTATCAATTTGCTAAAGAAATGATGTTTGAGGGTGAGCAGGTGGCGTGGTGGTTTAGGCTGAACTCCCACATGGCCGAACGTAGTTTGAGTCCTGGCCTGGCAGCTTGCTTTCTCACTTTCTGTCTGTCTCTCTCTCTGTGTCCCTCTCTGGTCAAATTAAAATAAACATACAAACAAATAAAATAAAGTTAAATAAAAGAATTCTTTTTAAAAAAAGAAATAATGTTTCAGTACAGAAATTCTATTTCTTTTATTTTTTCATTTGTTTCGTTTTCTACTTATTTTTTATTATTCGTACATTCAATCGCGATACATCATTTAGATTGTGAAGAGACTTTACCCAGCATGATTTACACCTCAGTCCAGCCCAGCTGAGACCACCATACACATCCTCGTCAACAGGTAATAGACCTTATGTGTGTCCTCCATTCTAACATCAGAGTTTCCCATTCTTTATTTCTGAATTAAAAAGCTCGTAAAGACTGTTGAATGGTAGTCCAAATCTTTACAAATCTTACATAGTACCTGGAAAGGAAAAGCTCTGAGCTTCTGCATGCTGTTTCTAGGTAATGTGCTATCTACTCGAAGCAACTGAAAACACGACTTATATGAGCTGTTGGGAACTGGCTGAGTTCGACCTGTCCTCAGACCCCACGGTGAAACTCTATCCAAGCAAATACCAAGACCCTGATCACAGATCCTGTGCTTTGATTTCTTACAAAGACCCCAACCAATGATCAAGTAGAATTCAAGCATTATTTATTTATTTTTAGCTTTAGGGTACGTGCACTTGCCAGAAAGACAGAGAGAGACATGAGGTAGAAAGGGAGAAATCACCCCCACGGGGGATGGCCACGCCGCAATCCCTTCTCCTCCATTCTCTTCTCGGGATCTTGGGCACGCACACACACGCGCCCGGCATGAGTTTAAGCCACCAGGTCTGGGATTCAAACCGTGGTTGACTACATGGGAGTCCAGCAACATAGCGACTGAGCCAACTGCTGATCTCTCTTCTATAACATGAATCAGAACAGAAAACACCAGCAATAACACTTAAATTATATTTGGTATTAAACGTGGAGTCACTTTTCATACGTCTTTTAAACGTCATTAAACAATGAGAGAAGGTCTAAAGACAAAATGCATTCTCATAATTACCGGAGTATATTGTCAGCATTGTACTGGGGATTACAGAGAAGCACTAACCCAAGTCCTGGCCCAGCGAATTCTGAAGACAGTCCTTAAACAAGAATGGGTAACTACTTGGTCATTGGAAAAGTCTCGACTTGACTTTTCTGATGATACAATAACGTACACAACACTGGTGGAGAAACCCACCTCAGAGCTACCTGGTTTGTCATGGTTAAGCGAGATAGATGTGTAATAAGTATCTGCTGAAACATCTAGGAAATTATTCTATTCATTTATTTATTGCTATAGGGTGCATGTGCTTGCCAGAAAGACAGAAAGCAAGAAATCACTCCCTCCCCACCCCCGGCAGGGGAGATGGCCATGCCGCAATCCCATCTCCTCCATTCTCCTCTCAGGATCTTGGGCACACATGCACACGTGCCCGGAGTGAGTTTAAGCCCCTGGGTCCGGGTCCGGGAACTGAACTGTGGTCAGCTACATGAGAGTTCAGCGACATAGCCATTACGCTAACTGCTGGTCCCTATTTGTACAATTTTCACGCATCTAGAACAGCCATAATTCTTCCCAGTGTCTATCAAAAGCCACAAAACTGTAGCTGAGAGTAACTAAAACTAAGCTTTATAAATACAATAGGGATCCAATAGAAATCGGAAATACTGCTTTTTCTCCCACTTACATATTGATGGTATTTTATTTTTTTCTTTACCACTTGTGTGTCTGCATCAGGATGTAAATGGTTCACAGTTCTCCTCTTTGCTAGTTCTGCCTTTTCTTCTTTGGGAGAAATCAGAGACTATGGGAAAAGACCTGTGTCCCTGGCGAGCCCTGTAAACTCCGTTTCCCTTCTCGGTGGCTCAACCTAACAGATGGTGGTCGGCTGCCATACAGCCGGGACGGTACTGCGAGCGGGCGCACGGGAGCGCTGTTCGGGTGTTCTGTTGGCTGCGGTTCCTACACGTGTTATTCATAATTTTTTTCACTGCTCCGTGAACATGAGATCAGAGAGCTGGAAATCTTCACCGTTTAAGATGACTATAAGTGGACTATCTTTTTTTTTCTTTTTTAGTTTTTGCTGTAGTACACTTGCATTTGACCAGAGAAAGACAGAGACAGAAAGAAAGAGAGAGAACATGGTTAAGCAACCCCCCAGAGGTGATGACCACACCATAATCCCTGCTCCTCCACTCTCCTTTTGGGATTTTGGTCATGCATGCACATGTGTCTGGCGTGTTCCTCAAGCCTCTGGGCTCAGGACTCGAACTGCACAGTCGGCCATGTGGGATCCAGCCACCGTAACCTCCATGCCATCTGCTGGCCCCAGTGGTTCATTGCATATGGACCTTGTTTGTTAACGAATTAGCTAACGAATCGCCTTTTCAACAGAATGTGGACAAATGTTATACATATATGTAAATATTCAGACATATAATAAAGAAACATTGTAGGGAGTTGTCATGGGGAGCCCGAAGTAGTATAATAATGTATCCTATGGGCGTGCATTCTGGGGTTAATAACCTACAAAGATTCTCATATATACACAAAATTATACTGATACTACATGATCATCTCAAAGACCTATACAGTGAACTTAAAAATTACTCTAAAGCTGCCTTTAGAAGGTGACTCTAGAAAAATGTTTAAGAACGTGGAGGAATACGGTACTTCTTAATTTCCCTGAAGTATGTGACAGGTGACCAAGGCCTGGTTACTTGCTGAGCCTGAGGTCTGGTCCTGCTGGTATTTAGAGGGTAGAGTCATCCCTGGGGGACCTGCTGTTCGTCCTCTGCAACAAATTTCTTTAGATTTCTCCTAAGAATAGAACTCTGCTGCCACTGAGTCATAGTCCATGGACTCCTAAACGAACTACAAATAGACAGAAATATCCAACTTATGAGCTCTTCCTTGCATCTTTTTGAACTAAAATTTGTTAGGGTCACGCATACAATTTAATGTTTTTAAAGAATTATTCAATTAATTCATTAATTTTTCCATTTTAATTTGACAAGAGAAGGACAGTGTGAGAGCGAGTGAGAAAAATGGAAAATGAGAAAGCAAGCTGCCACGTCCAGGATTTGAACCGTGGTCAACCATGTGCAAGCCCAGTGCCTTTAACTGTCACGCCACCTGCTGGCCCCATTTATAAAATTTTAAATTGAGAAGAAATTAAAATAGAGCAAAAACAAAACAAAACAAAAAAACTGTTTCGTGTACCAAAATTACACATAGAAAACTCCCCATAGATTTATTACTGGAATAAAACAGTAGCTTACTTGGCAAACCCTAAAAATGGCATTTAGCATATGGTATACAATGAAACCCTCCACCAGGAAAGAGAACTGTGTTATCCAAACGACTGATGGGTGAAAGCTCTCCTCACTTCCCAAACCAACATCTGTTGATAGACGGCGTGGTCACAGGTATCAGAGAGCCCAGGTGATGGAGGGGCTGAATCTACAGAACTAAAATACAGACAGCCTTTCCACAGGACCAACCAAGGAAGGCAACTTTGAAAAAGATTTCCTGGGGACCAGACACGTGTGCATGCGTGACCAAAACCCCGAGAGGAGAGTGGAGGAGCAGGGATTGTGGTGTGGCCATCACCTCTGGGGGGTTGCTTTACCATGTTCTCTCTCTTTCTTTCGGTCTCTGTCTTTCTCTGGTCAAATGCAAGTGTACTACAGCAAAAACTAAAAAAGAAAAAAAAAAAGGATAGTCCACTTATAGTCATCTTAAATGGTGAAGATTTCCAGCTCTCTGGTCTCATGTTCACAGAGCAGTGAGAAAAAATAATGAATAACACGTGTAGGAACCGCAACTTTGAAAAAGATTTCCTGGCGTAATGGCTATGTTGCTCGACTCCCATGTAGTTGACCGTGGTTCGCGTCCCAGACCCGGTGGCTTAAACTCACGCCAGGCACGTGTACGTGCATGCCCAAGATTCTGAGAGGAGAATGGAGGAGAAGGGATTGCGGCGTGGCCATCCCCCCTGGGGGGTGATTTTGCGCTTTCTGTCTCTCTGTCTCTGGCGAGCACACGCGTGTTAGAGCCAAAAAAAAAAAAAAAAGAGATTTCCCATCTGCGATGCACTTTAAATGCGAAATTTCTCTTTCATGGAACGTATGTGGTCATTGGTGAACTGCTACTGCCTTCGGTGTCAATAGTTCAGATATTTGAGCGAGAGACTGTTCACATTGATCACGTTTATCTGGATATGCACGTACGCATGTGCACATGGATAGCCCAAGCCACTAATTGGCGAAGAGACCTTACTAAAGGCACTACAATGAAAACTCCTCCTAGCAGACATTTTTAGTACAGCGTTCGCATTGAGAACTCGGTTATTCACCACAGTACTGTCCGTTTTCTTTTAAGAAAATAACTAGGTACACTAAACCTAGCATTGTACTCACACGCAGCCGATGTAAAAGTGCAATCTCCCATCCACTCTGTACCTAGACTCGGAGGGAACTATGCAAAGGTTATTGGATTGTCTGGGCTTTCTCTCATGGGAGAGACAGTTAAAAAAAATATTAGATGGGGGTGGGGGACCAGCAGATGGCACAATGGTTACATCACTGGACTCCCACATAGTCGACTGTGGTTCGAGTCCTGGACCCTGGAGGCTTAAAACTCACGCTGGTTGCATGTGTGTGTGCCCAAAATCCCAAGAGGAGAATGGAGGAGAAGGGACTGTGGCATGGCCAACCTTCCCCACACTCCCCAGGGAGGTGATTTCTCATTTTCTGTCTCTCTGTCTTTCTTTGTCGCTTGGTGAGCACATGTGACCGGTAGCAAAAATCTAAATTAAAAAAAGAAATTAGGTGGAGAAGAAAATATCTACTGCTTCAAAGGACATTCAGAATGGATGAGAGCCAGATGACACGGAGCCTCCACGTCATGAGAAGAAAGTTTTACTGCCCGGCAAGCTCTGAGCAATAGATGTTAAAAGCTTTTGAGACAAGGAGGAGCATGGTGGGAACCAGCAGTTAGTGTAATGGCTATGTTGCTGGATTCCCACGTAGTCGACCATGGTTCACGTCCCGGACCCGGTGGCTTAGAACTCACGCTGGGCATGTGTGCGTGCGTGCTCAAGATCCCAAGAGGAGAATGGAGGAGAAGGGATTGTGGCATGACCATCCCCCCTGGGGGGTGATTTCTCGCTTTCTGTCTCTATGTCTCTCTCTGTCTGTCTGGTGAGCGCACACACCCTATAGCGAAAAAACCTCTCCAAAAAAATAAAAAAAATAAAAATAAAATAAAAAAGGAGCACTGTAGGAAGCAGTGTTGAAAATGTTCACTTGGCTTGCTCAAAAGATGTGTTCCACACACGTCTACACCAGTCCTCAAAACGTTCGTGAAAAACGCATATTATGAAGAAGCTATGCATGCATCTCAAAATATTTTTATTTACCTTTGATCATTGTACCTTTTTACGGCTTGCAACATGGTTTTTC